>NC_134896.1:38177538-38237538 GCF_041734735.1 Babylonia areolata | reverse complement strand
CACACACACACATGGGCTAGACTAATGTTTGTGGTTGGGTTCCTGTTTTCTGGACAGTCGGATCCGGTTCAGCGCTGACGGTACAGGTAAGACAGTTGCAGGCATGTGACTTTATCAAGTTTTCTACGTGGTAAACGCAGGTGAAGTAGAAAGACTGGTGTGTCTCACAAGAAGGGGGGAAAAGGGGGGTAGGGGGAAAAAAGGGGTGGGGGGGGGCGGGATGTGTTGGGTGGTGGCAGTAACGTGGACGCCAGATCAGAGCACGGGGGATGGACTCGTGGAGGAGGCAGTCATTGCTCACAGGCCTCATTACCGTGCTGGCCGTTACAACCGACAGTACAGCCCTTTGTTGTGCCACAGGCTGCCTCCACGGCCCCCAGGCCACAACCGTTACCTTCATCCCACCTCCCTTCCCACCCCGATCACCCCTTTCCCTCCACATCACATTTGTGCTGGAAGGAAAAAAAAAAAGAAAGAAATTAGCGGGGGGAGAGTAAGAAGCCGTGCAGTGCAGAGAAGCAGGGAGGGTGTGTGGGAGTGAAGACAGTGCGAGATGTGACTGGATCTGCTCCTCCTGTCAGACTCCTCGTAGTAAGTCGCAACGCTTCCGCATAGAACAGGACCAAGAGGGTGGTCTGACGATGTATGCTTGTCTTGGACTTGGCTCACAGAAGCCAGGGGCTGGTGGTTATGTTACATTTCTTATATTGTCCGACACAGCTGGCTGCGTTTAGGTAACCTTTTCTCTGTGGAGAGCAGGATGGAAATGCTTGTGATAACATGCTTCGGTAACCTTTGGAACACTTTTGTTAGTTTTTCTGTGGAGAGCAGGATGTAGATAGTGGCGATAGTATGCTTAGATAACCCTTTAACAGCTTTTGTCAGAACTGGAAGTAAGTAATTCGCGAAGAAAGCACTGTTAGACTGGGAATAGGATTTTCTGTTAGGAAAAATTAATAGAATGGGCATGTGGTGTGCTTCTTCATTAAAACAAGAAGAACAAAAAACAAACTGTGATAGTGATGATGTTGCGATGTGTGAGAGAGAGAGAGAGAGAGAGGGAGGGAGGGAGCGAGAGAGAGAGGAGAGAGAGAGAGAGAGAACCACCACCACCTTCCTGTCAGCTGGCTGTCTCCCATCCACAAAATACCCAGACCTTCGGCATCACTTATGCCAGAGATATATCTACTGATCCTTTTTCTCCTAAAACTCGCCATCCCCAACCAATCTCTTGATCCCCCACCGCTCTCCCCCTCCTCTTCACCTGACGCCAGAAACGACAGGAAAAAAAAAAGGTGCACATGTGACGTATCCCTCCACGTCAACAAGGCGTGACGTGGCGGCCACGTTGCAGCAACAATGGCTGCAGGGAAAGGGGCAGCGTCCCTCAGGTGCAGCCGCCGTGACACAGGTAACAGTTGGCTTCACACACACACACACACACACACACATCGCCTACTGCTGCTCTTTGCGTCAGCTTCTCCCATTTAAATGACATACTGGAGGTGGCACGCCGGTTCAGATCGAAACAGAAAAATGGGAATGTCCAGGATCTTCTGTTCTCCCCTCGTTCTCCTCCACCCTTTCTTCCAACCCACACACGCCCCCCCCCCCCCCCCCACCACACACACACACACACACACACACACACACACACTTCACTCTAACCCGGTCAACGATGAATTGGCTAAGGGTCATGTGTGTGTGTTCATGTGGAGACATAATAATTATGTATCGGGGATAGAGTTACAATGCGAGTGTCGATTTTAATGTCGGCTACATCAGGGGCAGTGTTGCGAACAACACAGCGAGAGGTGTCTGAGGTCATCGTGAGGTGTGATGTTCTGGGCTGTACTTGGTGAGCTGTGTTGATGTTGACTTCACTTGGTGATTGACCACATCTGGAGGCATACAGAATGCTTTATTGTCTCCAGCGACAACAAAAACAGTAATTGGTCCCCGCCCCCTCCCTCTGTCCTCCCTCTATCCAACATGTACCTTGTACTGCTGTGATGTTTGCACCACACACACACACACACACACCACCACACACACACACACACACACACACACCTTCGCCATCGTCTTTGTTGGGCACAGGATGATAAATGATCGCACTGGTAGGAAGTAAAATAAACAGCGGACAGGACCACAAAGGCAGCACAGTTTTTTTGTACAAATTTAACGGCGGTGGTTTAGGGGGTATCACCACACGCGCCTTTTTTTGTGTTTCAACAGAACGTTTGAACAGAGCTGTGTTAGCGAGTATTCCCACCCCACCGTCTTTTTGTGCATCAACAACATGTGCGCAACAACAGAATTGTGACTCTCTCCATTAACAAGGTATACAACTTTAGGTCAGTGCTGCTTATGCTACCTGTTCAGCCAGTACACATGTAAATAAAAGGTACACTGCGTGGGGGAGAGGGGCGGGGTAGACACTTTCTCCAAAAAGGAAGCCCGGGGCTTGTCTTTGTATAGATCAGTTGACATGTGCACACAGCAGCAGTGACAAAAGAAAAGCGCAACATCTGTACAGTACTGGTTTTGTGGTAGTATCCCTCCCTGGCCCTCCCTCCCTACCTCACGTCACCTACCTCACGTCACCTTTTGTGTACGAACTGAACATGTATACGTTGCCGTGTTAGGAATTATCCCCACCATGCTTCATTTTTTGCATGATGTATCATCTGAAAGCGTGATAGAAGAAATGAAGAGTGAGGTTTCACTTCACGGTGCAGAATGGTGGTGGTTTTGTAACCGTATCAATTCCACCCAGAGTACTCTCTGTCTTTCTCTCCCTCTCACAACAGTGTCTTACACCACCCCCACCTCTCGTCACCGCTTGCCCTAAAATAGTAATAATAAAATTAAAATAAAAAGGAGATGGAGGCCCACCATAGTACTTCAGTGGCATATGAACCTAACAGATTGATGTCACTGACGTCACTGAACTAGAATTGGCCAAGCGTGCCGAGTGTAAATTTGTCTCGAACATGGCCAATCGCGTGCGTGATCGTGCATGCGTGAAACACACAAGATGTTTACATGTTTGTGATCAGAAAAAGGAAACGGAGGGGGTGTGTCGTGGGGGAGGAGGCATGGTCCGAGATCAGTAGTGAAATGAACTAGGGACATGGTTTCCGTGGGGGAGGAGGCATGGTCCGAGATCAGTAGTGAAATGAACTAGGGACATGGTTTCCGTGGGGGAGGAGGCATGGTTCGAGATTCAGTAGTGAAATGAACTAGGGACCTGGTTTCCGTGGGGGAGGAGGCATGGTCCGAGATTCAGTAGTGAAATGAACTAGGGACATGGTTTCCATGGGGGAGGAGGCATGGTCCGAGATTCAGTAGTGAAATGAACTAGGGACCTGGTTTCCGTGGGGGAGGAGGCATGGTCCGAGATCAGTAGTGAAATGAACTAGGGACATGGTTTCCGTGGGGGAGGAGGCATGGTCCGAGATCAGTAGTGAAATGAACTAGGGACCTGGTTTCCGTGGGGGAGGAGGCATGGTCCGAGATCAGTAGTGAAATGAACTAGGGACATGGTTTCCGTGGGGGAGGAGGCATGGTCCGAGATTCAGTAGTGAAATGAACTAGGGACATGGTTTCCGTGGGGGAGGAGGCATGGTCCGAGATCAGTAGTGAAATGAACTGGGGACATGGTTTCCGTGGGGGAGGAGGCATGGTCCGAGATCAGTAGTGAAGTGAGCAAGGGACCTGGTTTTCGTGGCGGTCAGGGCATTGGGGCGGTCACGTCCTGAATGGATAGGAGAGCACCACCCACCCCACCCCCTGCCGCCTCTCTGCTCTTCTTCCACTTCCTCTATACTTTCTCCACCCCCACCCCTCTCTCTTTCTCTCCCTCCTCTCATTCTCTCTTTCTCTCTGGCTTGCTCTTCTTCTTACACCCCCACCAACAACAAGAACGACAAACGAACATAAGCACTTTGGAAACAAAAAAGACTGTTAGACCTTGGCACCAATCTCTCTCTCTCTCTCTCTCTCTCTCTCTCTCTCCTCTCTCCTCCCTCTCTCTCTCTGCCACACATGAAGACTGATGGGGTGGAGGAGGAGAGAATAGCCAATCAACATAGAGGTCAAGTGTGTGTGTTGGAAGGGGGGGAGGAGCGAGGGAGGGGGGATATGGGCGAGGGAGGGTGGTGCACAAAAGGAAGACCTAGAGAGTGGAGGAGGAGAGAACACCCAACACAGAGGTTAAGTGTGTGTTTGGTTGGGGGTGGGGTGGAGGGGAGATGGGAGAAGAAGGGTGGATGTGCAGAGGATGGATTATTGATGGTCTGCGCTGTGTGGAACGGTCCAGCTGATGGGCAGCTCTTTTAATGGACTGTCACCTTATGGGCCAGGGAGTTTCCGTTGGGGCTGAGATTGTCACTTGAGGAGTCAGACCATCTCCCTGTGAGCTGAGATTGGTGTCGCTATAGGGTCAGCTTTGGAGTGAAAGCGTATCCATTTGGGCTCCGAGATCGATGTCAAAGAATGGGTCAGTAGTTATGGAGTGACAGTGCATCCATATGGGCTGAGAATGAGATTGTTGTAACTGTTTGAGGTGAGGTATTTCCTTATGAGCTTACACTGCTGTGTTATAATCAAAATTGGGCAAAGGACAGCTAGATTAGCTTGAACAGTGGGAAGATATTTTTTCCCTTCATAAGTCAGTTTGGATGTTTATTTTCAAGACCTTTCCTTCACAATTCTGATTTTTATCGTTTTCAAATGAGACATACAGTCTCAGTCCCAGTTTTCAGTCTTTTATTGTGTCACCCCCCCCCCTCCCCCCCACCTGCCCCCCAACCTACTCTCTCTGTCAGTTCACATAGTCTGTCAACAGATTAATCATATTCACAGACATGCAAGGCTTAATCATTTGTGTAAACATATTCACCCACATGTTATCTTGTATAGATTGCACACCCCTGGACTTTACAGAATTGCACATGACATGCGGAAAATGAAAGCAAAAGATAGACCATTGTACAGGTGAGTGAAGCACTGACATGACTCACATGCTGAGTGCTGAACACGGATACAGGTGGTGATCTGTCCTGTCCCTGAAGGGCAACAAAACAAATGTGGGGACACGTACCAGTGATAGCACAAGGTCCCAGTGATATCGTAACTGGTGGCACGGATACTGTTTGGTAAAAACACACAACCAGAAGAACAGTTTATCAGCTACATATACACCTGCATCCAAATTTTATCAGTGTTCTTGAGAAAATTGCCTTTCTGTCAAAAGCAGACGTAAATGGTATCAGATGGTTGCATTTGAGACAAGTGTGTACATCTCTGTTACAAAGATGCAAAGGCATAACTAAAACTATATAATGCCTTGCACCCGTTGCTATGAATAGGACTAGGACCATGACTGTCTTAATGGTCATGAACACAGGTTTACGCAAAGAGGAAGAGGTGTCTTTTTGCTGGCTGCTCTGTGTAGTGTTCATGGTCCAAATCCAGGGGCCAGCAGTTGTTTCATTGAGATAAGGTCCCAGATACTGAGCTGTTCAGTGTAGCGATATAGTCTGTAGCCTGTCGAGCACTGTAGTCCTAAGCCCGTGATGTAACGACAGATTAAGAAGTTGAAAAGTGAGCGTGGAGTCACTGAGGGGAGCGGATGATAAGCCGGTGGCTGTGCTGACCTGAGGGGTTGAAGGGTTGGTCTGGGCATGTCAGGAAGTTGTCACAGCATGGTGAGGGCAGTGGCTGCCCCTGTTCTGTGTGGACAGCACGTGTGTGGGCATTGTGGAGAACTGACCACTGGGTCAGAAGTGGGTTCATGGACCTGTGTGGTCGTTCTGAAGGCTTGTGTTCTGCTGTGTCTGAACTAGATTCACCTCAGTGGTGGAGTCTTTCATTGTGTTTGAACTGGATTTTCCATATTGATAGAATCTCTCATTGTGTCTGCACTGGATTAATCTCTCATTGTGTCTGCACAGGATTAATCTCTCATTGTGTCTGTGTCTGCACTGGATTAATCTCTCATTGTGTCTGCACAGGATTAACAATAACGATGATTTCATTTGATGGAATCTGATTTAAAACCTTCAAAGTTTAGCCGTTATTTTGCGTGTGCAGGATTTTGATTGAGAAACCTTTTAGTATTCTTGTGTAGATTTTTCTTTTAGACAAAAAGAAGTGTTTTGTTCATCACTTACAAAAGTTAAACCCAAGGATCCGTTCTGTTTTACAAAAGAAACACACACTGAAACAACAGTGCATGCACATGTGCATGCTGACGCGCACGCATGCACACTCACACACACACACACACACACACACAGTCACACAGTTACATGGGTGCATGTACACATACACGTGCCTCCTGTACACAATGTTAATAGA
Source organism: Babylonia areolata (assembly GCF_041734735.1). Taxonomy (NCBI): domain Eukaryota; kingdom Metazoa; phylum Mollusca; class Gastropoda; order Neogastropoda; family Buccinidae; genus Babylonia; species Babylonia areolata. Next base: position 38,231,172 of record NC_134896.1, on the reverse strand, counting down.
ACAACACAACTTCCATTGTTGAAGTAAAAGCTCATAAGCTCTGAGCTGTCTTGATTGGCTGATGGCAGGATCAGTCATACTGTACCTCAACAGACTGACAGAAAGCTGAGTGTTTACACGTGGATGGAGGCCAGTGCTCAGCCCCCACCCAACATGTCAGTGTGTTGGGGGTGTGGATGTCTTGACAGACTGACACTGTATGAGAAGGGTGACACATCATCAATGGTCAATGTCAGACAGAACACAGCTGTGTGTGACAGCTGCCATGCACCCCCAGACATGGCCATTGATCCCCGTCCTCAGCCCTGACTTGACTGTGACTTATCCCCACAGGCAGCCCCTGTGGGCGGTGTTCCCATGGCAACTGTATGCAGATGTCTGTATGGAGCTGCAGTCTTTATTGTGCACAGAATGTGGACTTTCCACGATGTGAGTAATACCATGCAGATCTCCTGACGTTTTTGTTTGTGCTACTGAGGGGTTTGGTTGTTTTTTTTCTTTTTTTTTTTTAATTTTTTTATCTTCAGGCACATGATTACTGAGAACTGCTAATAATGGGATGTTCAGATTTGTTTGTGAGCACCACAGTGACTTTTGTCACAGCTGTACTTGGCAGAGAGTGTTCAGAGTTAACAGCTGTAAGGTAGTCTGACAAAGAGTATCAAAGTAACACACACACAGAGAAGTCATGGCTGATGCAATCATGGCAGTCATCACCATCATCATCATCATCATCATCAGGTCCTCTGATTGATTCTGTGTCTATGCCATGGCCGTGCCATTTGTTCTGAATGGTACATCCTCAGCAGGCCCAGCGAGCACTGTTTGGTCTTGTTGCCCAGTAGCAGATCGATGCACTTACCATTATGAAACGATGGGGGACTGGAGAGAGCACTTTGTACAGTCATCATTGCAACACCAGAACACGCAGTTTTCTGCTAATTTTGAAGAACAGCAGCATAGGTTAATTATTGGGAAACACACATGCAGGAACGCATGCACACACACACACACATATATATACGCACACATGTGTGCATGCACACACACACACACACACACACACACACACACACACACACACACACACACACACACACACCCCACAGGACAACACAACACAATGCACGCACGCACGCACGTATGCACGCACACACACACACACACACACATCAAACAGAAGCACACAGCACAATGCAACACAATGAAACAAAACGCAACATTGAAAGCCAGTGTAAGCCAGTTTGAGCTTTCCCATTCTTAATTGCTTGACTTAGTCTTCATAAATATGTCATCAATCAGCCGAACAACTGGATTTAGGACATTTCAGATGCTCAATGGCCGGGCACAAATAGTTACCAGCAAATGTAAAGGCTCCTGATTGCCGCAGACATCATCAACAGAATCAGTCTAAGATAAACTCCCCTCCCACCCCCCTCCCCTCTCCTCCCAACTACCGCAGATGCGCATGTACAAGTGGGCTTTTATGTGCATGACAGTCTTTACGTTGATGAATAGGGAGCCATACACTGTTTTATAAGGTAGAACCAGCATGATTGAACAGAATACTGGAATATGTTTCTACACAGAGCAGTATGATGACAGAATATAGGTACCTGTTCATGTGGGCAGTATATAATTATTGGAGAGAACAATATCAGAGCTCAACAGGCCTCTGTCACGTCAGCTTCATGTCATAAAACAACAAAGCTGCAAGATAATTGTTTCAGCCCACCCACCCACCTGTCCCATCCCCCCCCCAACACACACACACACCCAGCCTCCACCACCCCATTTCCCACACCCTTCCCCAACCCCCAACCCCAAAACTGGATGTGTACTTGCATGACAGGCTGACCTCGGATAGAACTTGGTGTCTTTGCTGCTTCATGTCATAAGACAACAAAGCTACAGGTTATTTGTTTCAGGCCCCACACACCTTCCCACCCTCAAGGTATATCTCCCTACCTGGCTTTAACCCTGCCATGAAAGGGGGCTGACCTCCTTTAGAACTCCATGACCTGCTTGCTGTGGGGGTGGGGGTGGCGCCAATGCCCGTCCACCCTCACCCCTACAACCACCACCCCACCCGCACTTGTCCCCCATCCCCAGTCAGGCCCATCAATGGCTGGCCACCTGCTAGGTACGCCCACTTAGAGGAAGGGGGGAAGTGTATAAGTGTGTGTGTGTGTGAAGGGGGGTGGGGTTGGGGGGGTTGGGCTGATAGTTACAATTCATTGAAATGTGAGGAATGTGGATGACCATTGTTATCAAAAGGTTTTTACCTTCTTTGCTCTCAGCTGTTATCCCCTCTTTCTCCCCCTCTCTCTCCATCCCCATCGCCTCTCTCTCCCTCCCTCCCTCCCTCCCTCCCTCTCTCTCTCTCTCTCTCTCTCTCTCTCTCTCTCTCTGCCTCCCTCCCTCCCCACTCTCTCTCTGTGTACCTATCTGCCTGTCTGTCTGTTGCTGTCTTTCCTTTGTGCTGTTCTTTCTTTACTTTGTACCTGAGGGCAGAGAGGATGAAAAGAGCATCATATTGATGTTACTGTGCTTATCTCCAGCTGTCGTTATTGATCACAGTAGTCCTGAGTTGTCCAGTCTGTGCGCTGAGCTGAATGTCTTCAGTCTCTCTCTCTTCCTCCCTGAAGGATCATTGAAGCAGAGGGAGTATGATGTAAACAGCACAGAACTGTAGAGACAGTAGGAAATACACAGGACCATAAAAACGGTATGATGTTATATGATACGGGATCGTAGAAACTGTGTGATGTTAAGGACACTGGACCTTAGAAACAGTGATGTGAACAACACAGGACCATAGAAACAGTGTGAGGTTATAACGGACACAGGACCATAGAATCAAAGTTATATTAAAAAATGCAGAATCATAGAGGAGTCAGTTTGGCATTAATACAGGATCGTCATGTGATTTAAACACAGGACAGTAGAGGCCGTGTGATGGTAAAAACACAGTCGAGGCAGTTTGCACTGACTTTAACAACACAGTATGGTGGAGGAGTCAGTATGTGAGGTGACACCAAGAACCAGACTACAAGACATGGATGCATTGTCATATTAACAGTAATAATAATGATGATAATAATGATAATAAGTTTATTAAAATAGTGCCGTATCAAATTATTTTACACTAAGCGCTTTATGATACAATAGTTTACCACAAAACAAACATTTTAAACACGACAAAAACGTCACAACAGCCATGGAAACGTGCAGTCAGCAAACATTACTTTGAACAATGACAAGACAGTGCAGCAAAAGTGCATAATAAGTTCCATGACTGCCATCATCCACCCAGCCACCATGTGACGCGGTCGGTGTGTGCTGTGTTGCAGGTACTGCAGCAGGACATAGAGTCCCACTCCCGCATCGTGTCGGCCGTGCTGAAGCTCAGCGAACGTGTGGAGCGCGAGGCATCATGCACCAACGCCTCCGACTGCCAGTCTCTGCAGCTGGTGGCCTTGACCTTGGAGCGGCGCTGGCACGGCATCTGGCTGCAGTCGTTGGAGTGGCAGTGCCGTCTGGAGGAGGCCATTAACCGCCGCAAGGTGAGTGAGAGTCATAGGGAGGGGCTGGCAGGGGGGGGAAGAGGGCTGAGGCAGATTGGTTGTGTGGTTGGACATTTTCAGCCAAGATCACCAGTCGGATGTTGTCATCCAGAAGGTGCTGTCCTTGGCCAAGTTCTTTTCACTGGATCTGTTGTGGGGTCATGTGGGAAGCATGAAGCAGCTGCCTTTGACTTGAAGTATTTCAGTTGTGTTGGTTGTCATCTGTTGGCCTCCATAGAGTCCTGAAGGATATGCTGTTGACTTTTGGTCTACACAGTCCTGTAGGATCTGTTGTTGGCCTTCATAGAGCGGAATCTGCTGTTCGCCTTTATAGAGTTCTGTAGGATCTGTTGTTGGCCTTCATAGAGCAGAATCTGCTGTTGGCTTTCATAGAGTCCTGTAGGATCTGTTGTTGGCCTTCATAGAGTCCTGTAGGATCTGATGCTGGCTTTCATAGAGTCCTGTAACTGTGTAAGACCTGTTGTTGGCCTTCATCGAGTTTCATAGGGTCTGTGGTCAGTCGATGGTCTTCATAGCAATGAGGCCAGTGGAGGGGGGTGGTGTGGCGTATCACTTCAGGTGAAGATGAAGGTTTATCTGCTCTGTGCTGCACTGTCATGGCTCTGTGAAATAAGTCAGGGACTGGGGGGGGGGGGGGGGGTAGGGTTAAGGAGACTTGGTCATTGCATCATGGACATCAGTCAACAACAATAACAATAAAGATCTGTACCACCAGTCAACATGAAGAGGTGGGTGTGGTAAAAAGAGGTTTTACAGCTGTGTGTGTTTCCGGTGTACAAAGTGTTGGTTTTTATGAAAGCCAAGGAGTGTGTGCAAACACCAGGGGTGGGTGGAGAACTGTGGGGTGACAAAGAGGTGAAGAGGACAGATCAGTGAGAGTGTGTGGGGACATTGGAGGGGAACATGGGGAATACATAGGCTGTTTTGGCTGTGGGAACCAACGTGCTCACACCCCTGGTGTACACTGTGTCAGTGTTGTGTTGGAAATGTTGGATTGTATTGTGCACTGTGAGCTGGTCTTTCTTTTGCCTGCTGCACCATGCTGTGCTGGGTCAGGGTGGTGGGTGTGTCTGTCGAACTGTGTGTGTGTGTGTGTGCGCATGCGCACGCGCACGAGCGTGTGTGTGTGTGAAGTCAGAAAGTTGGTTCTCCTGGTGCAAAGTGTCAGCAGTCAGACATTGAATAGATAGATTTTTACTCTATTCTATTCTATTGCTCTTTTGTCACAACAGATTTCTCTGTACGAAATTAGGGTTGCTTTCCCCAGGGAGAGCACATCGCTACAGTGGCAGCACCATTTATGCGCACTAAGTGCATGCAGCACACGAAACCTCAGCTTATCATCTTATCTGAATGACTAGTGTCCAGACCACCACTCAAGGTCTGGTAGAGAGGGAGAAAATACATGGCGAGTGTGTGAATGCACATTTTACACTTTGCTTGTACACATATCATTTGTAAATGAACACACATCACTTGTACACACATAACAAGCACAAACATTACTTGTGCATGTATACATGTTAACGAACATACATCATTTGTACACAGTTTACACTCATATGCATACCATTTGTGCACACATCACTTGTACATCACATGCAAACACAGCTTTTGTACACATCTTTTTTTTTTTTTTATGCCTGTTGCCTAGTCTTGAGTTTTGTCAGTCAACCATGCCACTCACATGCCTTTCATGTCCCTATTGAAGTGCATGAATGCACCTTGGCTTTACGGATGGCAAGGCTTTCTGTGGCTCCTTCAGCTCTGTAATTATAGTGGCGATAAATTCAGATCCTTTATATCATTTTGAAGGATGACAGCTGCTCCCCCTTCCTCTGTAAACTTCACATTCATTTTGATGTTAACTGTCAGGTTGTGTAATTAGATAGGGAAGAAAATGAATAACAAATTTTAGCTGCATACACACACACACACACACACACACACACACACACACACACACACACACACACACACACACACACACAGAGAGAGAGAGAGAGAGAGAGAGAGAGGCATTTTAAAAGTTGCACACATTCACTGAAGCCAACAAGTAAATTAGTGTATAATGAGTGGTTACACGAAATAATTAAAACTTTCAGTGATTTAAAAAAAAAAATTTTTTTATGGAATTACTGATTTCACTATCTTACTGGAACATATACACATCACTTGTACGTATGCATATATACATGTATACACATCACTTGTTCATACATCGCATGGACACAGATGTTCACACATCACATATGCACACATCACACGAACACACTCACATGGGCACACATAACTTGTAAATACATAACATACACTTCACACATTTCTTTGTGCATCACATACACATCACTTGTACATACATCACATGCTTGTACACACATCACTTGCAAACATGTTCACACATTGCTAGCACGCACATCACATGCATGCACATCATGTGTACAGCTTCTTGGCTTGTCTGTTATCATTAATAAGTCTTCTCTCCCGACCCCCCTACACCCACCCACCCCCACCCCCGACCCCATTCCCAGAAAAACCAATCAAAAAACTAAACCCAGCCCATTATTCTCAAGTTTCAGAGTACATCCTGTTTAAGATGTATGTCACTTGAAGATGGCCTGGTACATGCACTGTTTGATTAAAGGGATCATGTCAGATGATACATTAGCATACATTCACACACAACACACACACACACACACACACACACACACACACACACACACACAGAGTCTGTGTGTGTGTGGCGCTTGCTCTCGTTCTCTCTCTCTCTCTTTCACACACACACACACACACACACACACACACACACACTTGCGGATCAAAGTAAGGCGCCGTCTCATTTAGTCACGGTGTTGAGTTCAGCCAGGGGAGACGGAGGTGCTTCCACCACCACCTATCAATCAACCGTGCATGACTGATCAGTGGGTGTGGCCTGTGTGTGTGGCCCAATCACACCTTGGTGTGGAGAGCCCTCGGAGTCTCCCTCTATTTGCACCCCCCACCCCCAGGACCTGTGTTAATTTTGTGCTGTGCCCCCCACACCCCCTCCCGCTCCCCTCCCCCTCCTATCCCCCAGGTGATGAGGTGGTCAGGTGTGGCCAGTCTTCTGCTGTCAGGATAGGTGTGTGTGTGTATGAAGACAATTGCCAGCATCACATGGTTTGGTGACGAGAGCAGTGAAGGCGGGTGGCACATGGCGCAGTGCATCGCTGCACACCGCTGCAGCTCTGTGAAGGGGTGGGGAGAAGGGGGGTGGGTCTGGGAGCGTGGGGACGCTTCACACTGTGTGACGCTCCTTGCTATTAGCACACGCTGTGTGTGTGTGTGTGTGTGTCTGTCACAGGAACAAAAATAACCAATCAGGTGATTTGTAGACAGTTGTAGCCAGGTCGATTGAGATGATGATGTGTCCCCGCGGTTCATCCCTTCATGCTTCACTGACTGACAGCTCACTGTTGTGTTGTGCTCTGTGCTGTTGAGAAACTTGAGCAGTGAAGATTGGTAGCTCTTCAAAACACAGCTGGGCAGGCCCACCTGTAAGGTAAATCTCTTTTTAATTGAAATGTGTTCTTTAAAAGTGTGTGCACTTATTACACGTTTTTAATTGTTGTGTGTGTGGTTGGAATTTTTAAAGGAGCTGTGGATGTCAGCAGTACTGACAGCTTGATAAGCGTGTATTGCGGTGTGCCTTGTGTGGTGAATAATGCAACGTTCAGGGATTACAGTCGTCAGATGGCTCACCTGGCCTGGGGCATGGGGTGATGGAGTGGGGATGGGTCATACTGTTTGCACTTACTTCATCTCTTCATTCTCTCTCTCTCTCTCTCTCTCTCTCTCTCTCTCTCTCTCTCTCTCTCTCCCCCCCCCCCCTCTCTCTCCCTCCCTCTCTCTCTCTCTCTCTCTCTCTTCCTCATTCCCTCCCTGTCACTCTCTCACCCCCCCTCTCTCTCTCCCACTCTCTCTCCCTCCCTCTCTGTTTCTCTTTCTCTCTCAGAATCTCTCTCTTTACTGGGTCACATATATTTTTAGTCAAATGTTCCCAGAAAAATTCTTTGTTTGCACATGTTACGAGAGGGGATGTTGGCATATATCATGAAAATCACTGTGTTTTGTTCAGTGTATTGTGTTCTCTCTCTCTCTCTCTCTCTCTCTCTCTCTCTCTCTCTCTCTCTCTCTCTCTCTCTCTCTCTCTCTCTGGTCAGTGTGTAGAACCCGGTACATGTACAGATTTTCAAAATATATATAAAGAGATTCTGGGGGGGGAAAAAAAAGAAGATAATTTTCAAGCAGCTGTATGCAAAAGAATCCGGCATAGTTCACAAGGCACACAGAGGCCTGGGATCTAGCCAGCACATTGGGTCTGTGTGTACATCGGGTATCTGCCCTTCCTTCTCCCTTTTTTTTTTTTTTTTTTTTTCATTGTTGTTGTTTTTATAGAAAAGTGTATGTGAAACTTGTTGCGTCTTTTGTGTGCATATAAGTAGAACATATAAATAGTGCATCGATATGGTCCGTTACACTCACATGAACACGATAAAAGCTTTGAATAGACCTTAAATCACATAGCGTTCAGTTGATCAGACAACCGCTATTTATAGTTAGCTCATGTGTCAGCTTGCCCATTTGTTTGGTTGTGTTGTGGGGTGGTGGCTTTTTGTTTTTTTATTTACTTTTTTTTTTTTTATTAGACATTTTTATCTTGTTGTGTACTTTTTTTCTTCTTCTTTTTTTCTGTGTACTTAATCTGCATGCAGTGACACTTTTATCCAAGGAAATGGAAACCGAAAGTGAAACTGAAAATAGAATATCTATGTCATAAGCAGATAGAGGAAGTGAAAATTTTGGTGGGATTCTTGAGGGAGGGGATTCTTGTGGTGTAGTTTCACACTGAGAAAGTGAACGTTTTGGTAGGGGTTCTTGTAATATAGTTTCACAGTGAGGAAGTGGGCATTTTGGCAGGGGTTCTGTGAAAATAATATTGTTTCACACATGCTTCACAAACGCTAGGTCATGTTTGGTTGAGCTAAGTGGGGAGCTGGAGTGTTTGTGTGAAGTAACCTGTAGGGTGGACACCTGTGTTGTTTGGACAACAGGCAGCGCATGTACACCTTGAATAGAATACAAAATACTTTATTATCTCGGAAGAGAAATTACCGTTAGTTCGTCACTGTTGTTTGCTGACCTTGTACCAGTCTCCCTGCCAACAGTCTGTAAGTACAAAGGTGTGTCCTGTGAGAGTAGTATGTATGTGTGTGCACTAATTAGTACCTGTAGTTGTTAATGAGGAGGATCAGTTGTGTCTGCAGTGTTCGTGGGTTTGTCCACACCTCCACCTGATAGGCCTTTGACAGGTGAGTGGTGATCAGCTGTGTGTTCAACAAACATCACAGCCACCTGCGTTAATGAGACTGAAAGGGGTGAGGCTGTGTTATACAGCGCATCTTGACACTCATTGTTGTGTTGATGGTCACATAGCGCTTGTAAAAGAACCCATGGCAACAAAGGGATTGTCCATGGCAAAAAATCCACTTTGATAGTAAAATAAAATACCTTTGCAGACAGAGGAAGAGAAGAAAACATGGACAGCGCTGCTTCTTGGAGGCCTAAGCCGCTCATCGGGGATCAAAAGTCAGTACAGACTTTGGTGCACATACTTAGTCTTGTTGCCATGTGAAGGAGAACAGTGTGTGGCATTGGGATGTGAAATTTCAGGCACTGCCTGCCTGCCTGCATGAAGGGCTGTTACTGATTCAGTGGAGTTGTGCTTGATGTGAGTGGCAGCCTTTCCTTTATTGGCTGCAATGGACACAAGCTGCATCTGCAGTGAAACATTACAGGAGGAAGGTGGCAGAATGGTTAAGACACTCACCTGCCAAAATTGGACTCTGTGAGGGTGTGGGTTCGAATTCTGCTCTCACCCTTTCTCCCAAATTTGACTGGAAAATCAAACTGCGCGTTTAGTCTTTCAGATATAACTAAACTGAGGTCCCATGTGCAACACGCACATGGCGCACAGAATAAGAACCCATGGCAACAAAAGTATTATCATCTGGCAAGATTATATAAAAAGAAATCCACTCTGATTGGTACACAGATATATAAGCATGCACTCACGGCCTGACAAGTGCGTTGAGTTAAGTTGCTGTCAGGCATCAGCCTAGCTGATGTGGTGTGGCATATATGGATTTCTCCAAACGCAGTGACGCCTTCTTGAGAAAGTGAAACTGAAACATTGCAGTTTACAGATAGACATGGACAGTTTGGTTAACTCTCTCCATACGAATGGCGAAAGAGACGACGTTAACAGCATTTCACCCCAATTACCATCATCAAAATATTGCAAGCGAAAGGCTCTTATACTGAAGAGATGAATGTTGACAAAGAATACCACAATTCTGACGACGGAAGCTAAAGATTGGGTCATTCAGACACCCACTGGACATCCGAGGGATCTGCGCAGAGGAGAAGAGAGGACTGGCCGTACTGAGTGAGTTAAAGGTGAGGACTGGGTGGGAAAAGGGAGGACCCTGTCCCTGTGTGTCGTCTGACAAAGGAGGCAGCTGAAAACAGTAACTGCATGTAGGTTTGGTTTGGATGTCTTGACTGAAGGTATTTGTCAGCAGTGATATTGTCTGTAGCATGCTTGCATCCAGTGCCAGTGACTGCTCATAGGTCTGATACAGTGACAGCACTGACACAAACAACTTTAAATTCCTCCTCTTGCTATTCCGTCTTTCTCTCTCTCTCTCTCTCTCTCTCTCTCTCGTACACATAACTGCTTATTCTCTCTCTCTCTCTCTCTCTCTCTCTCTCTCTCTCTCTCTCTCTCTCTCTCGTACACATAACTGTTTATACATCCATACAGAGGGCAGAAGTAAAAACGCCATTGAAATAATTATGCACGATCCCACTTAAGAGATTGCCTGCGGATACACACACACAGAGCCAAATACAGATGAAGAGCTGTGACCTGAATACAGACCACACCACTTTCCCATGGACTGAATGACAGCAAGCTGCTATACCTGGGGGAAAAAAAAAGGAAGGCTTACAAAAAACGGGTGGAATGTGTATGAATTGGGGCAGCGTGGGTGCAAGGCCACCTTTGACAGAAGGGTGTTATGCCTCATACACCAGGCAGGTAAGCCACCAGGTGGCATACAGACAGGTGGACAGAGCATCACCTGCTGATGGAAGCTACAGGCCTGAGGGGGTGGGCTGATTGGGAGGAAGAGGAGGGAAAGGAGGAGGATTTCAAGGAGGAGAGTGTTGAGGATTCAGAGGAGGAGGAGGGTGATGATGATGCACCTGATAACTCCCTGCTTTACCCAGCCTTCAGCTGTTAATGCTTTTGTTGTTTTTTGACGCTGTTGTTGCTCCTTGTGTCAGTGGGGGAGTTCACTCTTTATTGACGGATGCACAACTCTTCTTCTGCAGTTTGATAAATAGATAGATTTTTTTAACCATACACATTACTTGTTTGCACACTTATCAAACAATATTTTTGGATAGAAATGAAGAGAATTTTTTTTAAGTGATACATTACTTATAGTACATTTGTGTAACAATTCTTCAGAATTGAAATAAACAGGAATCCTGAAAATGATACCTTACTTCACAGCATATTTATGAGACAAAACCATCAGATAGATATAGAGGAATTTTTTAATGATACATTACTCACAAAACAAGTATGTAACAACACTTTAGGATATATCGAAGTTGCTCAAATGAATGATAGTAAGTTTACTTCACACCACTTTTGGGGGGATATAAATGAAGAGGAGTGGTCAGTAAAACCAAACCAAAAAACAGCAACAACAGGTAATATATATATCTAACAGTACATGTACTACAAAGTTACACACACAAAAAAGAACCATTGAGGCACTAGGGGTGGGGGGGGGGGGGGGTGACCGTGACACAAACTGTGAGCCTTGAGGAGACCCAGGAAATACCTGACAAGGGGGGGGGGGGGGGATGGCAAGGGTGACAGTGATAAACTGACAACACATCCCAGACAGACCCTGTCAGAAGTATGGACTGGGAAAGTGATGGAAGTTTCAGTTTCAAGGTGGTGTCAAAGCATGCTGACTGCTCCATATACACTACACTGCATCTGCAATAGCAAATAAAACAAAATAGAATAAGAAGAATTAAGTGAAAAAAAGATGATAATAATAAAAGTGATGGCAACTGAACCTTACTCTTCATTAGTAAAGATTCTTCGATTTTGGATACTCAAACAACAGGCGCAGTAGTCGAATGGTTAAAGCGTTGGACTTTCAGTCTGAGGGTCCCGGGTTCGAATCTCGGTAGTAGCACCTGGTGGTAAAGGGTGAAGATTTTTACGATCTCCCAGGTCAACATATGTGCAGACCTGCTAGTGCCTGAACCCCTTTTGTGTGTATACACAAGCAGAAGATCAAATACACATGTTAAAGATCTTGTAATCCATGTCAGCACAGTGGGTTATGGAAACAAGAACATGCCCAGCATGCACACCCCCAAAAATGGAGTATGGCTGCCTACATGGCGGGTAAAAAGGGTCATACACATAAAAGCCCTCTCATACAAGCAAGTGAATGTGGGAGTTGCAGCCCAAGTACGCAGAAGAAGAAGGATGATCAAACTAGTCAAAGTGAAAAGTTTTCGTTATTCTGAATGGAAAGTTTCAACTTACTTTCTGCCTTCTTGTACATTTTGATGGTCTCATGCCTAGCATGTTGAAACTTTTGATTCTGAGTAAAGAATATCTTTCTTCAGGCCACTAAGATTGGATACATATAGTAAATTTTTCTACTTAGAATCAAAAGTTTTAACTTACTTGTATATTTTTGTGGTCTTTCGGCTAGTAAGTTGAAACTTCAGATTTCAAGTAAAGAGATCATTCCCCTAGCCTTGTTCTTCTTCTGGACATGATTGTTGAAGGAGAAAGGGACTGAGAGTACCCACAGTGACACCAAGGGTGGCGACAACTGTGGTTTGGGGATGGATAGTTGGTAATGATCACCATGTCTGCATCATGCCTGTTGTGGTGGTTTGTGTGGACCTTGTGGAAAGTGGGAGAAAGGCAAGACAAGGAATTGGTTCCATTTGAGGACCTGCATCGGTAGTTTAGTTACTACCTCTTGTGTCTCTTTTTTTTTCTTTTCTATTTTTTTTAAATTTTTTAGGAGAAATCAGTGGATGCGTAAAATTTCTCCAACTGAGCAGGATAGTTTCAGCATCCTTGGAAGGCTCTTTCCCGCTTTTTTCCTTTTTTTTTTTTCTTTCTTTTTTCTCATTTTGTTTGCTGTTTCTTCCATCATCATTTTTCTCCTTTCTGTTGTCTTCTTTCTTTTTTCTTTTCTTTTTTTCTTTTTTTTTTTCTTTCTTCTCTCATCTCTTTATTCTGTCTTTTTTCTCTCTTTTTTTCCCCCTTGTGATCTGTCTTCTTACCATTGTCATGCTCAAACATTTTCAAGGCCATGCAACATATAAAACACATACATGGTAGTTTCATGCACAGTGTCTGAAAGAAGCGAGGTGTGACTCTCTTTTTTCCCCTCTGTAGAAAGGTTCATTCTCTCTTTCTCTCTCACTCCCTCTTTGCCCCCCCCCCCCCCCCCCCCCCCCCCTCTCTCTCTCTCCCTGTCTCTCTCTGCCCTTCTTTTCTTTCCCTTTTCTCTTAGTCCATCTGTCTTTTTTTTTCTGCTTATGTCATTTTGTAAAAAAAAAAAAAAAAATCTGTTTCTTTATATCTGATCATGATGACCTGTCCTTCCCAATGGCCAGACAAGAGATAGAGGCCATGAGCAGACCATTGCTGGTTCTGTGAGAAGGACAAGGAAGAGAACCGGGGATATTGATCTTCCCCTTCTTCCATCTCCCACCAGTTTACCCTGGCCTGCCAGTGTGGGGAAGGGGGTGGGAGGGGGTGGGTGAAATGGAAGGGAGGAGGGGCAGACTGTGATTGGCTGGAATGGGGAATGAGGGGCAGTTAACAAGAGTGAGGGTAATTGATGGGAAGTCTTGCCATCATCAGATAGACTGAAGGGCGGGGGAGGGGGGGGGAGTGTGTGGTCAGGGTGGAAATGTAAGAGGGGTCAAGATGGGTGTGTTACAAGGCTGGAGTGTTGCAGGGGTCATGGTCGGGTGTGAAGGGGTCAGATGGAGTGTGAGGGGGTCAGGGTGGAAGTATAAGAAGGTTCAGGGATCAAGGTGGGTTGTTACAAGGCTGGGGTGTTGAGGGGTCAGGGTGGAAGTGTAAAAGGGTTCAGGTTGAGTGTTACAGGGGTCAAGATGGGGTTGTTACAGTGGTCAGGGTGGATATTACAGGGGGAGGGTTTGAGGGGTCAGGGTGGGGGTGTTACAGGGGTCAGGGTAGGTGTTAAGGAGGTGAGGGTAGGTGTTAAGGGGGTCTGGTTGGGGTGCAAAGAGGTCTTGGGAATTGTAAGAGGGCGGGGATTGGGTGTAAAAGGGTCAGGGTGGTGTTTGCTATGCCATAGACGGCATCAGTTGATTGACAATGTCACCAGCTGCACACACTGTCAGGATCTGTGGGGACTGTTGCCATGACAGTCCAGGTGAAAAAGCACCCAGGTAAATAGAGAGGGGGGGGGGGGGTGCCAGCCACAACAGGGTTGATCACCTGTGTCTCTCTGCAGTGTTGATCCACACTGTGAGGAGTAAGCACTCAGAAAGGGGGCCGCTGGTGTGTGTGGTGATGCAGTGCAACTCCATTTGTGGTTCGGGCTAACAGTCCTTCACTTCAGCGTTGTGTGTGTGGATGTGTGTCACCGTGCTTGTGTGTCGCTCTTTGTGTGTGTGTCACCGTGCTTGTGTGTCACTCTTTGTGTGTGTGTGTGTGTGTGTGTGTGTGAAGAGAGGGAGGGGAGGGGTTTTTTTTGTGTGGCGGGCAGACACGCCAGAAGAGTTGAGGACTGTCACTGGCTTGTCTTGCCATGTCCCCCCCTGGAGCAAAATGTCCCCAACGCACATTAAACAGGCCACAGTTTATTTACCCCGAGGCACTGTGTCCGCCTTCACCTGGTAACACTGTGCTGTGGGGGTGGGGGGTAAATTGACATGCAGACATGGAATGAGAAGACTGGTGAGGGAAGGTGGTGGTGTTTTTTTTTGGGGGGGGGGGGGGGTGTTATAAGCCATGTGTATGTGAGATATATATGTCTCGTCACCCTCTTGCTTGCTCCTCTCTCTCTCTCTCACAGACTATGATCAACTCTGATGTTTTAAAACAATGTATTCATGACATGACATCACCATGACCACAGAATGCTTGCTTGGTTGTTGATTTTTTTATTTTACTTTAAAGTTCATATGTTTGCACCCCTTCCTGAGGGGTAGTGGCTTATATTTGAAATTATCCATATCCATATCTTTCTCCCACTCTCTCATATACTCACGGTCATACCCCTTCACTTCACTGAACCCCTCGCTCCCTGTGCTAATTCAGAGTTCTCACTGGTTTCTTGTCTGTTCACTACAAGGTGATTTAAACGTGTATGCACACACCCCCACCCCCACCCTGCAATCTCCCACCACACATACATAGAGGGTTTGGAGGATTGGGTGAAGGTGGGATGTTGAAAGAGAAAAAGAAGGAAGCTTATGATTGGGTTTACGGATGTAGAAGGCTACAGTTATTTTTCCAGTGAAAGGAACAGGTATACCAGAATCACAGTGTCTTTACCCAGTGTCGCAAATACTGGGGTATGTGTGCTGTTGTATTCACCTACTGTAATACTGGGTATGTGTGTTTCAGGGTCTCTATGGCTCAGGGATCAACTTCAGTGGCTTCACTCTGCCTACTCTGGACGAGTCCTGCGGCAGCGACCTTGACATCAAGTCCAACGGCAATGTCACGGCCAGCAGCAATGGGAGCCTGATTGAGCTGAGTGATGACAGCCTCCTGTTCATCGGGGCCCGCACAGAGCATCACGTAGGGGACAGCTCCGGCTCGGGGCCCACCAGTCCCGGCCATTCGCTGACCCTCCACACACCCCCGCCCCTCGCCTCCCCCAAGCTGACCAACTTCCTGGACCGCAGCAGTGGGGACAGTGCCAACATCAGCGAGTGCGAGTCCAAAATGGGCGACTCCCCGCGGGGAGCACCAGGACCTGAGGATCAGGCTGACGGGCCGGTGATTGTTGAGGGGGCAGCACTGGGCAGAGGGATGCTGAAGAAAGGGCCGCAGGAATCCAAGGACATCGGGTACAGCAGCGAGAGCCAGTCCAACGACGAGACGGAGAGCATGCAGCAGCAGATCGCCCTGGAATGCCGGTTCCCAGGCATCATCGAGGTGTGTAGCGACAGCCCCCTTGGGGAGAAGATGACCCTGCCGGCTCCAGGGGCTGTGCGGCCAGACTACTACTGCATGACCCACGTTGACCTGGACTCCACCACGGACAAGACCACCACAGACGATGGCAACACCACCGACGACAGGGAGAACGTGAGTCGTCATGGTGATGGAGGCCGGAAAGTTGAGGCAGGTGTCGGTGTTGAGGGGACAGTGGTGGTGACAAAGGTGGGCAGTGTCTGTCCTCCATCAGCAGGCATCAACCTGTCCCCTAGGGGCAGTTGTGAGGACATCGCTGTCAAGTCCTATCTGGAAAGCAGTGATGAAGTGGAGGGAGTCCATCTGGTGGAAGATGGTTTGCCACCATGCAGCTTGTCGGAGTCGGACAGCGCTGCCGACAGCCAGGAGAAGATCCGGTACCTGATAGATCATGCAGAGGATCTGGTGAAGACCAGTCCCCGGTCAGCGGGACCCGGCTCCCCACAGAGAAAGATGTCACCGTCCAAACAGACCCAGACGGTGCTGATGGAGACCAGCAGTGTGGAGAGTTCCTGTGACGCCAGCAGTGAGAACAGCGAGGAGAGCGGCAATGAGGAGTTCTCCACGGCTACAGATGATGCTGACGACACGCTGTTCGACAGCGTCATCAATCTGGACTCGACCATGGACTCCA
This sequence comes from Babylonia areolata, assembly GCF_041734735.1. NCBI lineage: Eukaryota > Metazoa > Mollusca > Gastropoda > Neogastropoda > Buccinidae > Babylonia > Babylonia areolata. The sequence goes on along the minus strand of NC_134896.1, from coordinate 38,214,605 downwards.
TGGCCAGCAGAGAGGACGTGTCGCTGTTGGTGCCAAACTCTGTGGACTGTGCCCGGCTCAGGAAGCAGACTGGACCCCGAGGTGCCAAAAAAGACAGACCCTGGAGCGTCGCCGGCGTCCAGGGCCTGAAAAAGACAACAGATTTTCAGCCGCTGTCTACCTCCGAAAGTGCCATTGACCGCATGCACATGCACACAGACACGGACTCTTCTTGCTGTCAGTTTGCATCGTGTGGTCAAGCCTCAACATTCCTGCGGCCAGAGCGTCATCGTGGTTACCAGCGTGCGTTCTCTGCCTGCGAGCAGAGCTCCCCACGGGCAGCCAAGCGCAAGTTGAAGTACTCATCGTCCTCCAGCGCCACAGACAGCCAGGCGTCCAGATCGTCAGCCACGCAGGTGGCCGCCTCCACGGAGGACGAGGACGACAAGACCTTCATGTACGACTCCACGGAGCAGCTCCGCTCCTTCCAGGGTGTGTCGTCAAGTCTTCTGGAGTCAGAGAGTGAAACCACAGGTGGGTCCACGTGTTGTGCACTTTTTGTGGGTCAGTGTGCGTCTCTAGGTTCATGTGGGAGCATCTTATGTTTCTTATCTGTTCAGAAAATCCTGGCCATGAAAGGATTGAGGTGTTCACAGAAGGTGTAGTTATGATAGTAGAAAATTGTTAAATCTAAATGTTTGGGGTTGATTGGAGAACACAAGAATATTTTGATCTCTGTGTGTGTGTGGTGTAGAGCTTGAAATGTGTACATTTTGAGCCATTGTGTAATCTGTAAATACTGGATGGTGTAATCTGGAAATAATGGGCTCATTTTTTATGAAATAATGTGAGCTAGTTTTGGATCATCTGCTTCTTTTAAAAATCAAACGAACTAAAAGACTTCCATGAAGACAGATGACATCAATATACACTCAGAAATATAACAGCACTGGCTGCTAAAACTGTTGATAGATATCATGTGTGACTTGGCACCGAGATGTGCATGTGGCTAAGACATGTCACGGCGGTGTGTGCCACTGAGATGTGCATGTAGCTAAGACATGTCATTGGGGTGTGTGGCACTGAGATGTGTGTGTGGCTAAGACATGTCATTGGGGTGTGTGGCACTGAGATGTGTGTGTGGCTAAGACATGTCATTGGGGTGTGTGGCACTGAGATGTGTGTGTGGCTAAGACATGTCACGGCGGTGTGTGGCACTGAGATGTGTGTGTGGCTAAGACATGTCACTGGGGTGTGTGGCACTGAGATGTGTGTGTGGCTAAGACATGTCACTGGGGTGTGTGGCACTGAGATGTGCATGTGGCTAAGACATGTCACTGGGGTGTGTGGCACTGAAATGTGTTTGTGGCTAAGACATGTCACAGCGGTGTGTGGCACTGAAATGTGTTTGTGGCTAAGACATGTCACTGGGGTGTGTGGCACTGAGATGTCCATGTAGCTAAGACATGTCACGGCGGTGTGTGGCACTGAGATGTGTGTGTGGCTAAGACATGTCACAGCGGTGTGTGGCACTGAGATGTGTGTGTGGCTAAGACATGTCATTGGGGTGTGTGGCACTGAAATGTGTTTGTGGCTAAGACATGTCACGGCGGTGTGTGGCACTGAGATGTGTGTGTGGCTAAGACATGTCACTGGGGTGTGTGGCACTGAAATGTGTTTGTGGCTAAGACATGTCACTGGGGTGTGTGGCACTGAAATGTGTTTGTGGCTAAGACATGTCACTGGGGTGTGTGGCACTGAGATGTGCATGTGGCTAAGACATGTCACAGCGGTGTGTGGCACTGAGATGTGTGTGTGGCTAAGACATGTCACAGCGGTGTGTGGCACTGAGATGTGTGTGTGGCTAAGACATGTCACTGGGGTGTGTGGCACTGAGATGTGTGTGTGGCTAAGACATGTCACGGCGGTGTGTGGCACTGAGATGTGTGTGTGGCTAAGACATGTCACGGCGGTGTGTGGCACTGAGATGTGTGTGTGGCTAAGACATGTCACAGCGGTGTGTGGCACTGAGATGTGTGTGTGGCTAAGACGTGTCATTGGGGTGTGTGGCACTGAAATGTGCATGTGGCTAAGACATGTCACTGGGGTGTGTGGCACTGAGATGTGCATGTGGCTAAGACATGTCACTGGGGTGTGTGGCACTGAGATGTGTGTGTGGCTAAGACGTGTCATTGGGGTGTGTGGCACTGAGATGTCCATGTAGCTAAGACGTTTCACTGGGGTGTGTGGCACTGAGATGTGCATGTGGCTAAGACATGTCACTGGGGTGTATTATACAGATGACTACGTGACAGCATCCATGGACGAAGTGATCACATCAGCAGATGAGGACCCTCACAACAGCACTGGCTCCTTCTCTGAGAACGCCTGGGACAACTACCAGGTAACACACTGCTGCCGTTTGGAGGGGGCATTGCTCCTTGGCATCACACACACATGTATCAATGTATATTCTTCCTTCTTCATCCAGTCTGGAAAAAGGTTTCGATCGGAGAAAAAAAGAAAAAGATTCAGTCATGATTTTTGATAGAACGATATCAGTATTTTCAGTTCCTGAAATGTTGAAAACCTTGTCAGCATTCACTATTGCCATGTTTTTTCATATTGATTGTTAGCTTTAAACTTGAAAGAAAACTGTCTATCCATCAAACGTAATAAACTTAATATAAGTCAGTGCAGTCTGTTTAAAAAAGAAAAGAAAAAAACAGTGTGCAGCTGTATCGATTACCTTGATAGATATTAAAGACACACTGACAAAAAGTTGGGGGAAAAAGAGGTGACACACATGTAATGTCTGTGCCACATGGCCCTGCTTGCAGATGATATACACTTGACACACATGTAATGTCTGTGCCACATGGCTCTGCTTGCAGATGATATACACTTGACACACATGTAATGTCTGTGCCACATGGCCCTGCTTGCAGATGATATACACTTGACACACATGTAATGTCTGTGCCACATGGCTCTGCTTGCAGATGATATACACTTGACACACATGTAATGTCTGTGCCACATGGCTCTGCTTGCAGATGATATACACTTGACACACATGTAATGTCTGTGCCACATGGCTCTGCTTGCAGATGATATACACTTGACACACATGTAATGTCTGTGCCACATGGCTCTGCTTGCAGATGATATACACTTGACACACATGTAAGTCAGTGCCACATGGTTCACCTTGAAGATGATGCACCGCTGACACACATGTAATGTCTGTACCACCTGGCTTTCCTTGCAGATGATATACCCGACAGCCAGTGAAGATGCCACGGAGGAAGTGCTGCACTGGGAGCCAGTGGATGACATGGAGTTTGACGATGACTTCAACCTCACCTTCCACTGCCAGTCGTCCCGGCTGAGTGAGGCCATCAGCAAGAGGGCCAACAAGATGCACCTCAAAGGGGTGAGTGAGGCAGCACGGACAGTGACTTTTTCCATGGACAGGTACAATGTCTGGAAAAGGTGGGACGTTTCACTGCGCAGCTTTAGTTGAAGGAATTAAGCCGTGACTTTTTCCATGGACAGGTACAATGTCTGGAAAAGTTGGAACGTTTCACTGCGCAGCTTTAGTTGAAGGAATTAAGCCAGGAACATTTTCAAAGTAACAAACAAAATGAAGTTATGCATATACTGCTTTCTTTCCTCATTTTTGTGGATGTGTGTGTGTTTTAGGTTTTGAGCTTTGTCTGTTTCAGTAAGTCTTCAACAAAAATGTATACATAAAATAGTTTCCCACATAGCTGATCTTGCATTAAGGTTGATGGATGCCCTTTGGATGATTGGTGTTGCTAATATCAACTGTGATGTGAGTAGTTACAATGTGACAGTGATGTGACATGATAACGTGTGACAGTATAGTGACTGTTAGTGTTCTTGTTCTTCTTCTCGTTGGTTTATTTTCTATTCACGGAAAGGTGATTTAGAAACATACACATTCACTCTTTTCAGCACACAGATACACACTCGTACAATGGGTGTGGAGAATGGGTGAGGGATAGGACGTAGGGGGGAGGAGGGGGGTATTAATGTGATAGAGTGAGTGGTAAGGGGTTTTAATTTTCATAAGAGATATTTAAAGAATTAAAACATACTTGCTCGCAAGCGCCAAGTTGTAACAAATACACTTGGGTGATAAAGGGGTTGACTTTGTTGATTGGATATAATTTTTATAAAAGAATTGAAACCTTAAAAGAAAAGAATTTGGATCTATGCTGTTGTGGATCTATCCTGTCATGAAGATAGTTTGAAGAATCAAAATCCTGTCGGTGACGCCACTTTTGTAGCCGTGGTCCCAAGTGGTATATTTATTTAAAGGGGACGTTACAAAAGAATTATTGATGATTTACTGAATTAAAAGATAGAAAATATCCACACGCAGGCCTGGGGCATATAGCAGGCCAGTCACAAAAAGGTTTTCCTATTGTTTTATTTACAATAGTTATAAGAAGATGAGAAGATAAAGAGAAAACGGTGCAAGTGATATGGCGATGACGCTAGCTGTTGCGGTAACACACACAACACACACTGCTTGCGACACAGCAAGAGAGAGAGAGAGAGAGAGCAGGCATACTCTATCACATTAAAAAAACAAAAAAAACAGCCGACAGTTGAGTGGTGCAGCATAGAGTGGAGGTTTCATCAGTCACGCGACCAGTGAAAGAAACCGCAAGTTACCCACCACAGAGTGGCGTATGACCTCAGCAGTTGATGTTTCTGTCGACGGGTGCAATAGCTGAGTGGTTAAAGCGTTGGACTTTCAATCTGAGGGTCCCGGGTTCGAATCACGGTGACGGCGCCTGGTGGGTAAAGGGTGGAGATTTTTACGATCTCCCAAGTCAACATATGTGCAGACCTACTAGTGCCTGAACCCCCTTCGTGTGTATATGCAAGCAGAAGATCAAATACGCACGTTAAAGATCCTGTAATCCATGTCGGCGTTCGGTGGGTTATGGAAACAAGAACATTCCCAGCATGCACACCCCCGAAAGCGGAGTATGGCTGCCTATATGGCGGGGTAAAAACGGTCATACACGTAAAAGCCCACTCATGTGCATACGAGTGAACGTAGGAGTTGCAGCCCATGAACGCAGAAGAAGAAGAAGAAGATGTTTCTGTTGTCAGATGCAGAGCGGTGATGACAGTGACAGTGACATGGAGGACTTCCGCTCAGTGCTAGAGGACTCCGAGACCTGTCTAAAAGTGGTGGACCATTCCTTGAAGAAAAAACGCAGCAACCCCATGGGGTCAGGACTGGCTTCCCCCAGCAAATATGTATGTACACTTGTGCAGATCATTGTGTGTTTCATGTCCTAATTTGTGAGATATCTATGTGGGCACTTTGTACAGATCATGTGTGTATTTCATGTCCATATACCTTGCTACTTTGCGAGATATATATGCAGACATATTGTTTAGATTATGTGTGTATTTTATACTTTTCCAGCTGGCTTCTTTGTGAAATAGGTATTTGGACACAAATTTGTAGATCATGTATGTGTTTATGTTCATATACCAAGCTACTTTGTTAAATACATTTGTAGACATGTTGTCTAGATATAGAATAGATCACAGGAGTCATGGTCATTTGTATCAAGCTACTTTTCAAATACACGTTAATTTGTTATCAGTATATATTTGGAGTTTTAATGTGTCCACATTTGAATGATGTCAGCGTGTATACTGGAGCTCAGTTCAGTTCAGTGTTCATATTGTCAGCATAGCCTTAGGTAAGACAGTGGTGATGTATGTGTTTGATAGATAGTAGCGATGATTGCAATGAGTTGAAGGTAAATAATGAGGTGAGAGGTGCAGTGAAACTATGATGATAGTGATGAGATCATAGGTATAGTGAAGGTGAATTGTGAGGTGATATTTATAGTGAAAGTGAAGTGTAATGACAGTGATGAGTTTATGTGAACAGTTAGGTGATAGGCATAATGAAAATGAAGTATACTGAAAGAAAGAGATAATACGTGCAGTACAGGTGAGGTATAGTGAAGGTGATTGTGTATTGTGATGGGATGATGTGAAAAGCAAAAGCGAAGATGCATATAGTGATGAGATGATGTGAAAAGTGAAAGTGAAGGTGCATACAGTGATGGTGATGAAGTGAATAGTGAAGTGAAGATGCAGTGTGTGTGTGGACAGGTGGAGATGTTGGCGACGTGTGAGACGAACATGGAGTGCGTGAAGAACGTGTGTCAGCACCTGACCCAGGAGGACATCGGCATGGGGGACGTGCAGAGAGTGCAGGGTGAGTGCCCCTGACACCACACAGTCTGTGATGATGGTGGATGGTGGGACTGTGATGATGACAATGGTGACAATGTTAACAGATGGTGCGATGACAGTGATGGTGATAGTGTGATGATGACGATGATGGCAGAGTGTGGAATGACGGATGGTGTGATGATGATGATGACAGTGTGATGATGATATTGGTTTGATGATGACAACAATGATGATAGATGGTATGATCAAGACAGATGGTGTGATGATGACGGATGATGTGATGACAGTGATGGTGATAGTGTGGTGATGACGATGATGGCAGAATATGTGATGACAGGTGGTGTGATTATGACAATGACAGATGATGTGATGATGACAGATGGTGTGATGAGGAGGAGGACAAGGATGATGACAGATGATGTGGTGGTGACAGATGGTGTGATGAGGAGATGACAACGAAAACGATGGTGTGATGACGACGATGGTATGATCATGACAATGATGACAGATGGTGTGATGACGATAACAATGATGGCAGATGCTCTGATGATGACAACATTGACAGGTCATGTGATGATAACAAGTGGCATGATGTTGACAGTGATGACAGATGGTGTGATGACAGTGATGGTGATAGACGGTATGATGACCGATGGTGTGATGATGACGATAACGGTAGATAGTATGATGACGAAGCACAATGTGATGACTGCCTACAGCACTGCTGTGCCAGTGGGAGAAGCTGCACGGCGTGGCCAGTGACCGCCTGCAGCAGTCACAGCAGCTGGGGGTGGTGGGGGAGGCGCTGACCACCATGAAGACCTTGCTGTCGTCTGTCGGCCAGTGTCTGGCAGCCTGCGATGTCTTCACCTCCAAGGAAGAGCTCCACTCCGCCATCAGCTCTCTCAGGGTCAGTGTGTGGCCAGTGTGCACATGTGTGGGCATGTGTGTGTGTGAATTTGTATGTGTGCGTGGACATCTGTGTATGTGGGTGTGAATGTGTATGTGTGTGTGTGTGTGTGGACATCTGTGTTTGTTTGTGAATGTGTGTGAGTGTGGACATCTGTGCATGTTTGTTTGTGAATGTGTGTGTGTGTGTGTGTTTGAATATTTGTGAATGTGTACATGTGTGTGAGTGTGGACATCTGTGCATGTTTGTTTGTGATTGTGTGCATGTGTGTGCGTGTGTGTGTGTGCAGACAATTGTTTGTGTGTGAATGTGTACATGCGTGGACATTTGTGTGTGTTAGCGTAGGAATGTTTACATGTCTGGACATCTGTGTGTGTGTGTATATGTATTTGTGTGAATTTGTACATGTCTGGACATCTGTGTGTGTGTGTGTGTATTTGTGTGTGAATGTGTTCATCTCTAGACATCTGTGTGTGTGTGTGTTTGTGTGTGAATGTGTTCATCTCTAGACATCTGTGTGTGTGTATTTGTGTGTGAATGTGTACATGTCTGGACATCTGTGTGTGTGTGTGTGTTTGTGTGTGAATGTGTACATGTCTGGACATCTGTGTGTGTGTGTGTGTGTATTTGTGTGTGAATGTGTCCATCTCTAGACATCTGTGTGTGTGTTTGTATTTGTGTGTGAATGTGTACATGTCTGGACATCTTTGTGTACACATGTGCACGTGTGTGAACCAAGGAAACATTTCTTCATGCATAGGTAAAATACTTTCTTGTTATGAAAGCATCCAACCCCATCAACTGGGCAGGGAATGGATGTATGTACGTGACAGCGTCCAGGGAATGGATGTGCGTAAAAGATAGCACAGGGAATGTGTTGAGTTGACCAGACAGGTGACCATGGACTGTGTGTGCAGGTGAAAGAGGAGGAGCTGGAGAAGCAGAGGCAGGTGATAGGGGAGCACAGGCAGGTGATAGAGAGCTTTGTGCAGCACCACCCGTCTGTCAAAGTCAGCAGGTACCAGGAGGAGCTGCAGTCCCTGGACTCAGCCACCCAGGACTGCCAGCACAGGTGAGCGACCACCCCTCCAGGTAGACATCCCTCTGTCCTTCCTTCCTTCCATTACAGATTACGTATTACTTCATTATCTCAACAAGAGACCACAATTAAAGTTTGATTATTCTGTCAGTGTTAAGGGGATTTGCAGGGGGAAAAAAAAAAGCACCAATTCTGGATATTAAAAAGCAGAAAGGGACCTTATTTCACAGTATCTCGGCTAACACTCCAGCTAGCGAAGCGCTCCCCGGGGATAAACCCCGACCAGCTCAGCTCCAGCCTGTCATTTACTGCTGCTTTGATCCATGATCCCTACACTAAGAATGAAAAATATTACTTGACTCTTTTTTTTTTTTTTTTTTCTTTTTTTTTTTGTCTTGGGAGACTATGGAGTTGTGCTCTGGGTGATTGTTTCTGGTGCAGTGTTGGTTGTGGCTTGACAGGCCTGTTCAGGGATGGAAGTGACACCTTTTCCACAATGTGCTGCTTTTGTCAGCACCACAGACAAGAAAGAAACAAATAAACAACACACACACACGCACAGATAAACAGTGTATTGTGTTGTTGCAGGCATCATATACCTCTTGAAATTTTCCTCATGTGAATTGCATGTTCTTATGCGTGGACATGATCTATACAATACTCATAAGACAAGGAAATGCAACAGTTTGGAAGTGCAACCGTTAAAGTGCCCAGTAATGTTACTTGTAATTGATGGTGGGCTGGGTGTCAGTTGTTTTGGTTTTTTTTTGTTTTTTGTTTTGTTTTTGCAGTTGTTTGAAAAAAAACCCAAAAAAAGCAATGAGACGGGAAGTGTGTGGCGTGTGTGCAGGGTGAGTGGTCAGCTGCAGTCCCTGCAGACCAACTTCACGGTGTGGTGTGAGTACCTGGAGGGTCAGCAGGAGCTGGACACACTGATGGCCGCTGACCGGGAACGGCTGTATGCCCTCTTGGCCCAGCGGGAGGCCGGACGTCGCGTCACCAGGAGGGAGGTGCTCAGAGAACTGGAGGTTCGTCTCTCTCCTCACTGTCTGCTCCTCGTGCGGGGGCCTGTCTTGTGTTGTGGGGAGAAGGGTCAGCCCTGTCTGTACGCAGTGTGCAGTGTGTGGCAAATATTCAAATGAGCACATGCGCTGATATGGTGAATGTGTGTGGGGGGTGGAGGTGGGGTGCATGTGAGTGAGCATGCACATGCGCCAGCACTTAATGTGTATGGATATGTCTATAATCCTGCATTTCTGTTTGTATATGATTTCCAATTTATGTTTGTCATTTTCTTGTACTGTTCCCCCTCATATTTCTTATGACCTAGTACACTTGGTAATAAAAACATTGTAGTCTTGTCTAGTGTAGTCTGTTCTATTCACAGGCAGTTGGAGTATGTCTTGACGAAGTAAGGCTGTCATGGAGTGTATTGAGGTATTGGAAATGACAATACAGACACTAAGATGAGTGGTTCGGAGAAAGAGAAGTCTGAAGTGATGCAGAGACGTGGAATCCCTGTCTTGGGATGTAACGCTTCTCTGGAGGGGTTGGGGGAGGGGTTTAAAAACATGTGGAGGTATGAGAGCAGTGAGCAGGACTGATGAATATGATGATGATGAAATGTCCACCCTGTGGGGCTTTGTATTATCAGCCCACAGAACCTCAGCCACGGGTCTTGTGGCCCTAAACTTGCAGACTTATGAGCTGTCAGTGTGGTTACATAACACTGTGATTGTTTTCATGAACCATGGTTGACACAGTTCACACAGCGTACAGACAGGCACAAGATTCTTCAGATTATGCACTGAAATCAGACTGAAGGAAGAGTTAGAAAGTGGCAAGCAAAGTTTTATATAAAATGATGAAGGTACACAGCAAAGTCAGACTGAAGGAAGATTTGGAAAGTGGCAAATGTTAAAGTTTTATATTAAATAAAGGTGAAAGTAAAATAACACAGTGAAGTCAGACTGAAAAAAGATTTGGGAAATGGCAAATGTTTAAGTTTTGTGTTAAAGAAATGTGAAATTAATGCAGCGAAGTCAGACTGAAGGAAATTTCGTAAAATAATAATGATGATGTTTATATACCGCTGAATCTTGTGCAGAGACCAATCAAAGCTTTGTGGCAAATGTTAAAGTTATACACACACACGCACACACACACACACACACACACACACACAACGGTGAAAAGTAATGCAGCAATGTCAGACGGAAACAGACAAGCGTCAATCCCTTCCCCCGACAGACGCTGCAGAGAAGATTTGCAAAGTGGCAAATGTTAAAGTTTGGCATTGAATAAAGGTGAAAAGTAACACATCGATGTCAATCCCCCCCCTTCCCCCTCAACAGACACTGCAGAGCAACCTGTCCGTGTACGAGTCCAAGCTGTGCGTGTTGCAAGCCCTGCGTCAGCGCCTGACACGCGTGTCGGATGACCAGACCCAGCGCGCCTTCCTGGCCTCACTGGCGGACCTGCGCAACCAGCTGCACGTGGTGTCCGAGCGCTGTAGACAGATGTACCGTGACGTGGAGGAGGAGGAGGAGGAGATGCACGTGGACACGCCCCCCCTGGGACAGCTGGCCATGTCGCCCGCCTCACTGCTTGACTCCCCCAGTCGCCACAGCTCCAGGTGACTGTTTTTCTTTTCTTGTTTGACTGACTGGCAGAGATTTCTGTCAATATGGATAGAAGGGCAAGTGAGGGGGTGGAGAGAAAGGCATGGAGGTTTGAAAAGACATTGAGGGAGAGAAAGACATAGGGGTGTGGAAAGAGTTTGGGGTGTGGAGAGAAAGACATGGGGGTGTGGAAAGACATTGAGGGAAAGACATGGGGGCGTGGAAAAACATTGAGGGAGAGAAAGACGTGGAGGTGTGGAAAGACATTGAGGGAGAGAAAGACGTGGGGGCATGGAGAGAAAGACAGGGTGGGGGGGGGACATTGAGGGAAAGACATGGCGTGGAAAAACATTGGGGGGGGGGGGGAGACATGGGGGTGTGGAAAGACATTGAGGGAGAGAAAGACGTGGAGGTGTGGAGAGAAAGACATGGTGTAGAAAGAATTTGGGGTGTGGAGAGAAAGACACTGGGGTGTGGAGAGAAAGACATGGGGGTGTGGAAAGACAGACATGGGGGTGTGGAGAGACAGACACTGGGTGTGGAGAGACAGACATGGGTGTGGAGAGACAGACACTGGGTGTGGAGAGAAAGACATGGGGGTGTGGAGAGACAGACACTGGGTGTGGAGAGAAAGACATGGGGGTGTGGAAAGACATGGGGGTGTGGAGAGAAAGACACTGGGGTGTGGAGAGAAAGACATGGGGGTGTGGAGAGAAAGACATGGGGGTGTGGAGAGACAGACACTGGGTGTGGAGAGACAGACACTGGGTGTGGAGAGACAGACACTGGGTGTGGAGAGAAAGACACTGGGGTGTGGAGAGACAGACACTGGGGGTGTGGAGAGAAACACTGGGGTGTGGAGAGAAACACTGGGGTGTGGAGAGACAGACACTGGGGGTGTGGAGAGAAACACTGGGGTGTGGAGAGAAAGACACTGGGGTGTGGAGAGAAACACTGGGGTGTGGAGAGAAACACTGGGGTGTGGAGAGAAAGACATGGGGGTGTGGAGAGAAAGACAAAGACACTGGGGGTGTGGAGAGAAAGACACTGGGGGTGTGGAGAGAAACACTGGGGTGTGGAGAGAAAGACACTGGGGTGTGGAGAGAAACACTGGGGTGTGGAGAGAAAGACATGGGGGTGTGGAGAGAAAGACACTGGGGTGTGGAGAGAAAGACACTGGGTGTGGAGAGAAACACTGGGGTGTGAAGAGAAAGACACTGGGGTGTGGAGAGAAAGACACTGGGGGTGTGGAGAGAAACACTGGGGTGTGGAGAGAAAGACATGGGGGTGTGGAGAGAAAGACAAAGACACTGGGGGTGTGGAGAGAAAGACACTGGGGGTGTGGACAGAAAGACACTGGGGGTGTGAAGAGAAAGACACTGGGGTGTGGAGAGAAAGACACTGGGGTGTGGAGAGAAAGACACTGGGGGTGTGGAGAGAAAGACACTGGGGTGTGGAGAGAAAGACACTGGGGGTGTGGAGAGAAAGACACTGGGGTGTGGAGAGCAAGGCAAGGGAGAGAGTGGAAGGAAGGCAAGGGGGAGGGGGGAGAGAACAGCAGAGAGGGGATGTTGGGGGGACTGTAGAGAAAGGTTGCTTAGCAGAGTGTGGAGTGATGGCCTAGAGGTAACGCGTCTGTCTAGGAAGCGAGAGAATCAGAGCGCGCTGGTTCGAATCACGGCTCAGCCGCCGATATTTTCTCCCCCTCCACTAGACCTAGAGTGGTGGTCTGGACGCTAGTCATTCGGATGAGACGATAAACCGAGGTCCCATGTGCAGCATGCACTTAGCGCATGTAAAAGAACCCACAGCAACAAAAGTGTTGTTCCTGGCAAAATTGTGTAGAAAAATCCACTTCAATAGGAAAAACAAATAAAACTGCACGCAGGAAAAATACCCAAAAAATGGGTGGCGCTGTAGTGTAGCAACGCGCTCTCCCAGGGGAGAGCAGCCCGAATTTCACATAGAGAAATCTGTTGTGATAAAAAGAAATACAAATACAAAATGTGAGTAATGTCGGTACTGACCATCCTTTTTTCTATGTGTGAGAAAGAAATTGATGTTTTGTGCTGAATTTCTTTTTTGTGGGTTGTGAACTCTCTTTTGTGAGTGTGTTGGTTCAGTTTTTGTTTTCTGTTAGAATTTCAGCAGTGGTAACGAAAAACAGGTTTTCCGGTTATAAACTGGGCAGTGAAGACATGTTTATTGTTATTATTATTATTATTATTATTATAAGTGAAGAAGAATGAAAGAAAGTGTTGGCATGAAAGTGAGTGTTGGCGTGAGTGTTGGTGTGAAAGTGAATGTTGACGTGCAAGTGAGCATTGACATGAAAGTGAGTGTTCGCATGAAAGTGAGTGTTCGCATGAAAGAGCTATCTGCTGACATGAAAGTGAGCGTTGACATGATAATGAGTGTTGGCATGAAAGTGAGCGTTGACGTGAAAGTGAGCGTTGGCATGAAAGTGAGTGTTGGCATGAAAGTCAGCGTTGACGTGAAAGTGAGTGTTGGTATGAAAGTCAGCGTTGACGTGAAAGTGAGTGTTTGCATGAAAGTGGGCGAGCACTGGCATGAAAGTGAGTGTTGGCATGAAAGTGAGCGTTGACGTGAAAGTGAGCGTTGGCATGAAAGTGAGCGTTGGCATGAAAGTGAGTGTTGGCATGAAAGTCAGCGTTGACGTGAAAGTGAGTGTTTGCATGAAAGTGGGCGAGCACTGGCATGAAAGTGAGTGTTGGCATGGACAGACACTGCAGCCTCTCCACTGACTGACTGGCGGTGATGTCACTGCATGTTTTCAGACTACCGCTGACAGAACATGGCGGCATGGCATCGGCCATGGAGGAGGGCAGGAGGAGTTACCTCCCAGCACAGCAGGGGCGGGAGTGGTGGTGGCTGCGGTCGGTGCCGGTGCAGGTGGTGGCGCTCATCATGGTGGCAGGCCTGGTGTACGTCCTTGACCCTGACCTCCTGTCACACCTGACCAGCTTCTCTCTCACCTGCACCCCGGAGCTGAGGCACGACAACGGACCCAGCGGACTGTGAAGGGGGTGGTTGTGGGGACAGACTGTGGGTCTGTGTATCTTAATGTACAGTGTGTGCTGATCACACCGCGCCCTGCAAAAAGCCGCTGGCAGGTGTCTTGATGTATAGAGTGCATTCCCCTGAAGGCGATGACGGACGGGGATGTATGATGTACAGAATTGCAATAATTGCACGCCCTGTCAGATAGGGGGTGTCCTTGTACAGAATGCAGCATCGCACACCCCCATGCAAGCACCAACATGTCAGGGTGCCTGTGTACAGAATGCAATAATTGCACGCCCCCTGACAGGTAAGGGTGTCTCAGTATACAGAGTGCAGTGATTGCACGCCCTGACAGAATGTGATCAGGGTGTCTGTACAGAGTGCAACATTGCACCCCTCGACAGAGGAGGGTGTCTGTACAGAACGCAATATTGCAGGCCCTGCGAGCGCGGAGAGATCAGGGTGTGTGCTGTACAGTGTGAAGTGATGGCCAGTGCCTGTACTGAGCCTGGAGGTAGAGGGTCATGGCTGTGATGATGATGTGATGGTGCTGACGACAAGGAGGAGGAGAGGGGAAGTGTGTGATAGAGATAGGCGTGGTCTGACGGCGCAAGACTGGCAAGAGGCCAGTGACAGGGTGTAGCGGAGACGTACAGTTGAACAGCCCTCAGGTTGTGGGTCTGCTGAAGTGAAATGAGGGGGGGAAGGTTGTGATGGGAATGCTGAGATATGGGGCACTGTGAGGATGGCCCAACACAAAGGTGGCCATTCACTGAGGGGTGGGGGGGGAGGGGAGGAGGGAAGGCGCCTTGTACAGGTAAATTGTATCAATCCATGCTTCTGGCGCCTGCTGTGTCCTGGGCAGTGGAAGGCTGGCCAGCCTGTGTCTGTCATCTTCATGGGGTGAGGAAAGCACTGGCTGAATGCTGAACATGCCTTGGTAGATGTAGCCCTGATGGGTGTGGCATAATGAGATACATGCCCAGAGAGCTGTACACTGATGGGTGTGACACAATGGTGTACATGCCCTGAGAGGTGTAGCATGCAGTACTGATGGGTGTGACACAATGGTGTACATGCTCAAGAGAGGTATAGCATGTAGCCCTGATGTGTGTAACATAATGTACATGCCCTGATAACTGTAGCATGTAACATGGGTGAGACATAATGATGATGTACATAGACCAAAGAAGAGGGCAATTCATCAGTGTCATACAATGAGTCCAGTCGTGAGCGAGAACAGAACAGCTGTCAGGAAACAGGGGTACCTGTCACAGCTGGCTGAACAGCAGTGGACATCTGCAGTTCCAGACGAGTTGTGTACCTGGGTGTACAGAAACCCCAGCTGGGAGGGGTGGGTCTGACAGAAGTCAGGTCGGGGTCATGGGCTGACCTTGCCTCACGACTGATGATGGGATGTAAAGTGTGTTGCTGAAGTCATGGCTGGCACCTGGACACCTGCTGCTTCACAGCACCACCACCAGGCAGACTGCCAGGGACGTGTGCTGGACAGCAGTGTGTGCACCGCTGTGTAGTGTTGACCTTGTGCTTGGACCAGGTCTTCAAGTCAAGCCAGTGCAGCTGTGTGCTGACTGCAACCCCCCCCCCCAGGGGACAAGGAACAAAGTGCAGTCTCCAGGTGCTGTGCCATGCAGTGTATATATACACTCCATCCCAGAGCAGTTGAGGTTCTTGGAATACCTCCTGCTCTGTCATTCATTCTCATACATTTTGACACAAGCCAGATTTGTTCTGGCAGTAGATGTCTGTATATACACTCCATCCAAGAGCAGTTGAGGTTCACAGTATACCTCCTGCTCTATCACTCATTCTCATAACTTTGATTCAAGTCAGATTTGTTCTGGCAGTGGGGGTCTGTAGGTGTAAAATACCTCAGACTCTTATTTGCTTTGTCATGAATCCAGCCAGCTTGTTCTGGCAAAGAGGTCTCATGGAGACCTTCAGTCCTGTCTACTCAAATTTGTATTTAGCCAGCACGTTCTGGCAATGGGGGTCTGAAGATGTTCCAGACCTCAGAACCCTGTTTACTCTAAACTGTATGCAGCCAGCTTGTTCTGGCCATGGAGGTGTGATGGACACCTCAGTGGTGTTTACTGATGAGGAGTTTGAAGATAGTGTTGAGTCGTCATGTCCAGCAATGGTGAGAGGTGACGAGGGGAAAGTGGAAGTGTCGACACTCCTTTCCCACTTCCCAGAAAAGACAGATTCTTTTGGTTTGGTGATGCCCTGTGCTGGTTCTGGTTGGAAGGACTGGCCATTGGATCGCCGGCATGATCAGCCAGACTTTGCTTTGCAGGGTGTATGTTTGTTCCCAGCCTGTGGGTGCTGAGAGAAAGTCAGCCTGCCATGGTGGCTGTCACAGGCCGTGGTGCTCTCTGATGTGGTGATGTGGGGGTGGGTACCAGGGCAGGCGCTGGTCACAGACAGCAGTCAGCGTCATGCATGTGACCACCACCACCCACACCGGCCACTGACCAAGGAGATGACCTTCATACCACTGTCATTTACCTGTCTGGTCCTGCAGCAGGCAGTAGGACAGGGAGATGTACTCCTGTCTCTATTTACCTGTCCGTCTGTCTGTCAAAGACTTGTCTGTGCCCAGGACAGGCCAGGGGGAGACAAGTTTCCAGACACCAGTGACGTGGTTCACATCAGTGTGTAGTGTGTGGTGATGGAGATGACCTCTTGGCACAGCACAGAGCTGACAGAACCCAGCAGGCTGAAAGATTCAGGACAGGTGTGCCGATGGTGTGGTTTATTTTCCTGACACTGCTCAGCTTTTCCAGTCATTCAGGACAGGTGTGCTGGTGGTGGTTTTTTCCTGAAACTGCTCGGCTCTTCCAATACCCAATGTGAGTGCTGAGGATTTTACCACCAGTACATAACACAAGAATAGAAGAAACCCATTTTGAGTGATTGCCAAAAAAACACCAAAAAAATAATGAACCATTTTGAAGGTAATGTGTTGCCATCAGTCAAGCAGCTGAGCATTGTTTGTGGTGCAGTTTTCAGTGTGGCCAACAGACGTAGTGGTGGTGCATGCTCTGTTGGTCTGTTCCTGTGAGGAACAAACAGGTCCACACATCAGACACATGGCACACCGCACTCTGCCTTTTACTTACATTTTTAAAGACTTCACTTCACATAGTTCTTGATATCTGAATCGAAGTGAAATGAAAAAGAAATGTGTAAATTTTAAACTAATTTATTTTAAAAGAAAAACTTGAAAGAAAAAAAAAACAAAACCTGTCCTCAGCATGGAACAAATCTTGTACATTTGTATGAAGCGTAATATGGTGTGGTTTTCATACCTTAGGCTCTTATCTTTCATCATGTTCCCAAACTAACGCATAACTTCCCATTGAGACAGTGTCAGCACCCTTCAGATCCCATAACCTTTCAAGGCAAAAAGATGAAATAAAACAAGAAATAATGGATCACGTTTCTGTGTTAAAAATGAAACAAAAGGAAAGAAAAAGAGAAAATGACATTGAAGTCTGGCAGAGACTGTTCAGATGACTATGCGTTAGTTTGGGAAGAGCACGACCACTTGATGTGGCAGTAACCTGTTGTTGTGCAGTTGGCATCAGCTTCACTTTGATAGGCAGCATAGTTAATCCTCCAGTTGTATACACGGTAGTCGTTGACTCCTGCCGCTGCCACCTTAAGCTTGGGAGGGCCTCTACGCAAAGCTTTTTCTCTCAGGTGTTGCTTCTGTGTGGTCTACACCCACACTCTCCCACTTTGATTAACCCACTTGGCCCAGGGGTGAGATTGGCACAGGAAAAAAAGAAAAACTGGCCTTCACAACAGACATGAAGATCACTCTTCAGTTTGATCTCACCTATTGATCTGCCTTCGCGTCATCCTATATAGATTTTTATACCTGTCACTGTGTCTACCCCTTGTGTTTATTGTGGTAGGCTTTGTCAGTGACTGTGTGTGTTCGTCATCCTTGTCCCTTCATGATGGAGACAGAAGGTGCAGAGACAGGGCGCAGTGGTCCTCACTCTGCTGTGGTGGTCCTCACTCTGCTGTGGTGTGGTGGTCCTCACTCTGCTGTGGTGTGGTGGTCCTCACTCTGCTGTGGTGTGGTGGTCCTCACTCTGCTGTGGTGTGGTGGTCCTCACTCTGCTGTGGTGGTCCTCACTCTGCTGTGGTGTGGTGGTCCTCACTCTGCTGTTGTGTGGTGGTCCTCACTCTGCTGTGGTGGTCCTCACTCTGCTGTTGTGTGGTGGTCCTCACTCTGCTGTGGTGGTCCTCACTCTGCTGTGGTGTGGTGGTCCTCACTCTGCTGTGGTGGTCCTCCCAAAGTGAGGTGGTCCTCACTCTGGTGATTGTCCTCGCTGTAGTGTGGTGGTCCTCACTCTGCTGTGGTGGTCCTCACTCTGGTGATTGTCCTCGCTGTAGTGTGGTGGTCCTCACTCTGCTGTGGTGGTCCTCACTCTGCTGTGGTGGTCCTCACTCTGCTGTGGTGGTCCTCACTGTAGTGTGGTGGTCCTCACTCTGCTGTGGTGGTCCTCACTCTGCTGTGGTGGTCCTCACTGTAGCATGGTGGTCCTCACTCTGCTGTGGTGGTCCTCACTCTGATGTGGTCCTCACTGTGATGTGGTGGTCCTCACTCTGCTGTGGTGGTCCTCACTCTGATGTGGTCCTCACTGTGATGTGGTGGTCCTCACTATGATGTGGTGGTCCTCACTCTGCTGTGGTGGTCCTCACTCTGATGTGGTCCTCACTGTGATGTGGTGGTCCTCACTATAGTGTGGTGGTCCTCACTTTGGTGTGCCTACTCTGTTGTACTGTTTTGAACAGGCATCTTCCTGTCTCCACACTGTCTGTAGAATGATTGTTGTCACGGGGCCATTGGTTCTGCACATACCGTGTCTATTTATACTGGAGTCATATTGTTCCAATAGTTCGTGTTGTGATTTTTTTTGTACATTCTACATTCTTCATTGTCCACAAAAATTGATTGGGGGATCTTGATATTATCTGTATAACTTAGATTTCCAGTTACTGAATTGTCATGTACCTTTTCCCAAGATTTTAAAGTAACTAAATTATTAATCTCTTGCTCTGCCTTTAACCATCACACGTTTTTTTCCTTTGTTGAAGCATTGCACAAATAAAATAGCAATGAATTGAACAGCTGCAGCATCTAAATAAAAACAGATCAATGGTTATGTATTTGTATTTTGTTTCCTATAGAGCAATGCCAGAGTGGCCTTAACTTGCAGCTATTAACAAACTGAGCAACAGATGTTTTCCTGTTGTCATAGGTCAGCCAGCACATAGGGAGGGACTGACTAGTATCCTACTTGACTGGTGTCCAGGTTGTTAGTGTTAAGTCAGTTGAGGAGTTTTAAGGAAAGCAGAATACTAATGTATGTAAATACCTTTCCAGAAATGGCATATCTTTTTTCTCTTTTTTTTTTTTTTTTTCTTTTTTTTCTTCTTTTTTTCAGTACCTTTCATGTCTTGTGTGCATATCATGTTTTAACAGAAGACAGGTAGTGGTGCATAATTAACCTTCAGGTGGACTGGTTTTATAGATGGCATGCTACTCAAGGGCTTCTCTCTCTTTCTCTCTCTCCCTCTCTCTCTCTCTCTCTCTCTCTCTCTCTCTCCCTCTCTCATTCTGTGTCCATCAGTACAGTTGTCAGTTAATAGAGGTCTGTACCAGTGTCAATACATCATGAAGAACAAATCTGGTTTTATTTCTAAATGATTTTTTTTTTTTTAATTGGCATCAGAAAGTTTGTTGTTATTTTTGTTTTGGGGGTGGGGTTTTTTTTGGTGAGGGTGGAAAGCTAACAGAGAGGGGGGGGGGGACTTTTTTTTCCATTTACTGCATGGTTTGATTATGTTTTGATGGGTTGTTACGGCTGTTTTGGTCTGTTGATCAAGATAATTAACCAGAATGTTTTTATAAAAAGTTTGTTAAGAGAATATTTACAAATTTACACAGAGAGCTAGAGCCATCCAGTTCACCTGGTTCTGGGCTTAGTGACTTCTCACAGCGTGTCTGTGTCAATAGTCTTTGGTATCTTCTCTTTTCCATGTCTTTTTCCCTGCCACATCTTTCTATGCCTTTTTCTATATGCCATCTCCATGTTTTGTCATCTTTTTGATATCGTCCTATTCAGTATGCAAAACACAAAGATGATAAAAACAATAAAAAGGGCAAGAAATTTCAAAATGATCCTGTGAAGTGTTGAATGAATGAGATGAATGATTCACATATGCGTGAAAGTGAGCAAGTTTCATTGAGAATGGAAGGATGGCATTATGAAATTTAACAGGGAAAAATACCCTTCAAGCAGGAAACATGCATGCATGTGCACGCACGCATGCACATGCACACACACGCACGCACGCACGCACATACACATACACACACAGTTTTAAGCTCCCCAAAACATTCACGTGTTTATTTGCTAACAGTAACACACCAACGCAATTTTATCATCACAGATATGACTTGCAGTCACTGAATCATTCTCCATGGAAGGAAACGTCATTACAGGCACCAACATTGATCACAGACTGTTATCATAAACTGACCTCTTTATCACAGTAAATCATCACACAGTCGTCACAGTCTGTCATTCCAAATGTACACAGTCCTTACTAACACACTGGTCACCAACTGTATAATGAACACTCAACCTGACACCTGTACAAAATCACAGACCTTCACTAAAATACAAAGTAGTCACCTCCACATGGACACACGACAGCAGTCAACTGACCACAGTACAGCCTTCCATTCTGAGATACAGAGAAAACTTCCCACATACTTCCATTCCGAGGAGTTACATATTTCCATATTTAGGAACACAGACCAACACATTAAAAACCACGTATCTCCTTATTCAGAAATACCTCACCAAGAAACAAATTTCCACATAATTTGAAATCTTCACAATGAGGTGCACACTTAACAATGAGAAATGCATATTTGACACTTAGAAATGCAAATCTCTGACAATGAAAAAATGAAAACTTCATATAGAATAGAAATTAATAGAATGAAAATTTGAATTTCCACACAGAAAAACACCATCTGTAGACTGAGAAATTGACACATCTACACTGAGAAATGGATTGGATACATCCACATTCCAAATGGATATGGATAATCAACACTGAGAAATCGATATCGATACATCCACACTGACAAAAGGGTACGTCAACATTGAGCAATGGAAACATCCACACTGAGAAAAGGGTACGTCAACACTGAGCAATGGAAACATCCACACTGACAAAAGGGTACGTCAACACTGAGCAATGGAAACATCCACACTGAGAAAAGGGTACGTCAACACTGAGCAATGGAAACATCCACACTGAGAAAAGGGTACGTCAACACTGAGCAATGGAAACATCCACACTGACAAAAGGGTACGTCAACACTGAGCAATGGAAACATCCACATTGAGAAAAGGGTACGTCAACACTGAGCAATGGAAACATCCACACTGAGAAAAGGGTACGTCAACATTGAGCAATGGAAACATCCACACTGACAAAAGGGTACGTCAACACTGAGCAATGGAAACATCCACATCGAGAAAAGGGTACGTCAACATTGAGCAATGGAAACATCCACACTGACAAAAGGGTACGTCAACACTGAGCAATGGAAACATCCACATTGAGAAAAGGGTACGTCAACACTGAGCAATGGAAACATCCACATTGAGAAAAGGATACGTCAACACTGAGCAATGGAAACATCCACACTGAGAAAAGGGTACGTCAACACTGAGCAATGGAAACATCCACATTGAGAAAAGGATACGTCAACACTGAGCAATGGAAACATCCACACTGAGAAATGGATACGTCAACACTGAGCAATGGAAACATCCACATCGAGAAAAGGGTACATCAACACTGAGCAATGGAAACATCCACACTGACAAAAGGGTACGTCAACACTGAGCAATGGAAACATCCACATTGAGAAAAGGGTACGTCAACACTGAGCAATGGAAACATCCACATCGAGAAAAGGGTACGTCAACACTGAGCAATGGAAACATCCACACTGAGAAATGGGTACGTCAACATTGAGCAATGGAAACATCCACACTGACAAAAGGGTACGTCAACACTGAGCAATGGAAACATCCACACTGAGAAAAGGGTACGTCAACACTGAGCAATGGAAACATCCACATTGAGAAATGGGTACGTCAACACTGAGCAATGGAAACATCCACACTGAGAAATGGATACGTCAACACTGAGCAATGGAAACATCCACATCGAGAAAAGGGTACGTCAACACTGAGCAATGGAAACATCCACATTGAGAAAAGGGTACGTCAACACTGAGCAATGGAAACATCCACACTGAGAAAAGGGTACGTCAACACTGAGCAATGGAAACATCCACATTGAGAAAAGGGTACGTCAACACTGAGCAATGGAAACATCCACACTGACAAAAGGGTACGTCAACACTGAGCAATGGAAACATCCACACTGAGAAAAGGGTACGTCAACACTGAGCAATGGAAACATCCACATTGAGAAATGGTTACGTCAACACTGAGCAATGGAAACATCCACACTGAGAAAAGGGTACGTCAACACTGAGCAATGGAAACATCCACACTGAGAAAAGGGTACGTCAACACTGAGCAATGGAAACATCCACATTGAGAAAAGGATACGTCAACACTGAGCAATGGAAACATCCACACTGAGAAAAGGGTACGTCAACACTGAGCAATGGAAACATCCACACTGAGAAAAGGGTACGTCAACACTGAGCAATGGAAACACCCACATTGAGAAAAGGATACGTCAACACTGAGCAATGGAAACATCCACATTGAGAAAAGGGTACGTCAACACTGAGCAATGGAAACATCCACATTGAGAAAAGGGTACGTCAACACTGAGCAATGGAAACATCCACACTGAGAAAAGGGTACGGATACATCAACACAGAAATGGATACATCTACACTGACACTGCAAAATGGATATGGATGATCAACACTGAGAAATGGATACAGATACATCCACACTGAGATAATCCTCGCTGAGCAATGGATACAGCAACACTGAGCAATGGATACATCCACACTGAGAAATGGATAACAAGTTAACACTGAGAAGTGGATGTATCCACACTTAGAAATGGATACATCTACACTTAGAGATTCAGACATCAACACTGAGAAATGGCTATGAGATACATCGGAACCGAAATGGATATACCCAAGTGCGGAGTCCCACACATCGGTTGATAAAAAATAACCGATATGCTTTTGTGGACTTGTCAGTATTCAGAACATCATTATGTCAATACCCTGTACCTTCTAATGCAAAAAGTATATATATTTTGTGTGTCTGTAAACCTTTGTCTGAACAAAAAAAACTGTTGGGGAAAAAATGAAAATAACCTAGATGTGATTATACAATGGCTGTCAATGGCAAATCACTCAAAAGTGACTTAACGAAGATCGTGAGTAAATGTGTGTACTCAATTGACAGAGCGTTTATACAAAACATGTATGTTTCCAGTCTGTACAAGGTGGATGGGAAACAAAAGAGCTGATGCCTTTAAACTAACCTCCCCATCACCTCCCCCTCCCCTCTACCCCCCCTCCTTCACCCCCCCCCACCCCACCCCCCCACACACACACACGCACACGCACTCCCTCCCTGACAGAGTATGTTGAAAGCTGTGAGTCACCTCCACGACCTGAACTGAGCAATACACATTGAAGACTGCAGCCTACACTTTCAGAACTGAAGCCTTTCACACTGAAGACCGTGTGTAGCTTTACAGTTACATATGTCTTCATCTTCCCTTTCCTTCACTCGACCAACACCAATTTGCTGATGAATCTGTCGTGGTTGGTGCGTGCTGGATATTTTGTCTGTTTCCATAATCCATTGAACGCTAACATGGATAACTGGATCTTAAACGCGTGTATTCGATCATTGCATGTTTATATATATACACAACAGGATTCAGACACTGGAAATTGGCCTATGTTGTTAATCTGGGAGCTCGGAAAAATCTCTGTCCGTAACCAACAAGGAGCACCGAAATTGGGGATTGAACTCAGGAATCCAGCGAGCTCTAACCACTCGGCCTCTGCACCCGTTGTTATCAAGTGTGACATGACAGGCCTTTTGTTTGTCATCAGTCCGTCAGGACCCAGGCCTCAGACTGTGGTATCACGGCGTGTTCTCATCTCACAGCACGGGCCTTGCCAACACGTGTCACACTGACACCGCCCCTCAACGTCACTGAGTGCGTGGATTGCACGTGCACCGGGCAGCGGAGTGACGTCACCGTGCACAACTCAGGCAGTGCAATCAAAGGGATATTTGAGGGGGGCACTGCGAACATGGTGTCCTGAACCGGAAAAGTACCAGCCGTTACCCTCTCCAACAGTTTTTTTTTTCCACCTTATTGAAGGTAAGTTCAAATATGCATTGGTTTGTCAGTAATTCGTCTGTTGTTAAAAGTAGGTATGGGTGGGAGGGGGGGAGGATAGAGTGGAGAAGAGAAGTTAAAGATCAAGCGGAACACTTCACGCGAGTTGACAGACCCAGTTGGTTCTTCAAGTCCAAGATGCTCTGTCTCCGGCATTGCCGATATTCACGTGGGACTTCACATCGTGGGCAGTGTGTCTGCTTGTTAAACGTCGATCAGTTGAAAGACAGGTCGCCTTCAAATATTCCTTTTGCGCAGTGGATGAAACAGCTTTGGGATGATTGATTTGTACTTCTTCCTCGTCGTCTTTTTCTTCGGAATGATTAGTTTGCTCTTCTTCTTCTTCTTCTCAGCCGGTATGTTGATGAAAATTGTCGTTTTGTGGGAGGTTGCTGCTGGGCGCAATTTAACTGGGCTGCTGAGGGATGTGCTATTGACTGATAGGGGAGATGGGGCGCAGTCCACTGGTGTGTTCGCATCTCCAGCAAGACCAATCCGGCGACTGTCGCAGTCCCCGGGAATACTCCCGACCGGCACAGCCGTAGCCTTTTACGACACAACTTACTAGTAGAAAACACACACACACACACACACACACACACACACACACACACACACACACACAGAGTGAGAGAGAGAGTAGACAGAGGTAGGAATCACACAACTAAAAAGAGGGTGGAAGAATTCACACAACCGAGAAACGACGTAAAAGTAGGAATTTATTTGCTAAACCCCATCCTCTACCTTTCCCCCTCAGGTCATTTAACTGAAGCAAGGTCACCGAAAATATTTATGATCCTTTTCAGCGGTTCTTACCATCAGTGAATTATTGACACGACCTGGATGTGTTGTCTGTACCATAATGTGTAAGTACAATATCAGCACGACATATACCGGCCATGGCGTGTAATGTTTGCGTTATCTGTACCACATTCGGTAAGTACAATATTAGCACGGCCTATATCTGCCATGGCGTGTGATTTTTCAAGCAATCTGGCATTCCAGCTAACAGTGTTTTGACAGTCCCCGGCATTGTCACAAAACGTCAAGCAATCCTGGGGGTGGGAAGGGGCGGGACAAAGAAAGTCGCCTTCTTTCCGTTACACCACCAACATCGACTTGCCGATGACTCTGTCGTGGTTCATGCATGCTGAGTATTTTCGTGTCTCCGTAACCCACCGAACACTGACATGAGTTACAGGTTTTTAACGTGCGTATTTGATCTTCTGCTTGCGTATACACACGAAGGGGGTTCAGGCACTAGCAGGTCTGCACATATGTTGACCTGGGAGATCGGAAAAATCTCCACCCTTTACCCACCAGGCGCCGTTTCCGTGATTCGAACCCGGGACCCTCAGATTGAAAGTCCAACGCTTAAACCACTCGGCTATTGCTCCCGTCTTGCTGTTTTATTCAGCTTAATCTAGTTCAGTGCCACTTAAAAGAACAAAAATAAAAAAGTATTGCCCGCACGTATAGACGTGAAAGCACACACAATTAGGGTGGACAGCACAAAAATGTCATGCTAAAGAAGATAGACAAAAATAACGGGTTACCAAAATTTGTGTGGAAAGATTTCCTTTCCAGTCCCTTTTTGTACAGGTAATTGTCTAAAGAATGTACAGTTCATTGAGATATTGTTCTTTGTTGTTTTGTTTTTTAATCTTAAACAGATTGCACACGTTCTCTGCACACGAACTTCGGCACTGTTGAAATGTGAAGGAAACAGTTTCGTGGACAATGCAGTAGACACAAATAATTCGTCGACAAAAGCATCATCTTCATTCGGGTGGGGTGGACGTGGTATTGGAGTGTTCTCAGTGTCATTATCTAAAGTCCTGCTTAACGCTGACGTGCCAGTGGTATTCCTTACCAGACGTTCACTGAGTTAAGCACTGAAATATTTCGTTGTGTTAATCATGTGGTCAATAGAGATATGCCAACTGGTACATATCACGTTGCTTGCCAGACATGACACATGCCGTAACCCGATTGACGTGACATGTGCTGATGGTTGCAGAAAGAAGCACAACTACACTGATTTTCCACGAGATGGCCGCAGCGTCATTCGGCGGCCAGGGAAAAGGCGGCCAAGACTTCATGGTCGCTCTTCAGGAACACGCCGCTCTAACGGCCAACGACGATCTGGCCGTCCTCGCCTGTTGCTATGACGATGTGTTTGACGAGGAGTTCCTGAAGAAAGTCAGCAACATCGCCACGAACTTCAACGACCGCCGCCTGACCAACCTGGTCACCGAGATACGGCAGCACAAGTGGCGTTCCTACAGCCCACGGCCCTTGACGTCTTCGCCTGAAGGTAAGAAGAGCTCGGCACGTGTGCGGGTGAAGGTGAAGGTTGGAAGAGGAGGAGGGGGGTCAGTAGAGCCACAGGTGGGGGAGGAGGAGCCACCGGTGAAGAGACGGAAAGAGCACACCCCTAACCACAATGAGGATGGCGGCGGTTCTGTCGAGGCGAGGAGACGCGGCGAGGCGGAAGGCGGGCGGTGTGAGGAGGGTGGCGCGGTGAGGTCCCGCGACAGAGCGGTGTCCAGGAAGAGGCGGGTCATGGCCGCGGACACACACCACAGCAGACCCCGGCTGGAACCCCAGGGTGCGTCTGATGAGGGGGTGGGGGTGAACGGGGGAGAAAGAGGGGGGGAGGGTGGAGAGTGAGCGGCCTTGCCTTGTGCGTAGTCAATGATCAACCAGGGGGAGTCGAGGATGGGTCTGATGTTGACGGAACCACGGCAACGCAGTTACCTTCCCGTAACAAGGTGTCCCCATGATTGAAATACTTTGGGACAGTGTGTGTGTGTGTGTGTGTGTGTGTGTGTGTGTGTGTGTGTTTGAACGCGCGCGCGCGCGCGTGTGTGTTGTTTTTAAGCTGGGAGGCCGAAGGTGGGGTGGGGGTGTCGGGGTAAATTAATAGCAAAACGAGCGATCTTTACTTCTGAGAGAAATTTAAGGACTGAACACGTTTCATTTTTCTTTGTCATGTGTTTAGAGAAGCGTGCTGAAAGTCGATGTAGATTTTTTTTTTTTTACTCGCTTGCTACATGTTTTTGTTTGTTTGTTTGTTTGTTTTTGTTTTGTTTTTAATGGAAGGGCAACTGTACTGTTTGTGTAGCTGTGAATCCATGATACTATTTGTGTAGGCCTGACCTTGACACTTTTTGTACAGGACTGACCTTTAAACTGTTTATGTAGGTCTGGCCTTGACACTGTTTGTGTAGGTCTGACCTTGACACTGTGTAGGTCTGGCCTTGTTACTGTTAGTGTAGATCTGACCTTCATACTGTTTATGTAGGTCTGATCTTGATACGTTTTGTGTACATCTGACTTTGACACCTTTTGTGTAGGTCTGACCTTGATACTGTTTCTGTCAGTCTGACCTCCTTACTATTTGTGTAGTCTGACCTTCGTAGGCTTGCTTTTTGTGTAGGTCTGATCTTCGAACTGTTTATGCAGGTATGATCTTCGTAGTGTGTGTTCCCGTGTTTTTGTGTGTGACATTAAATGTTAGAATATAGCTTCGCTACCGCTTTCGCTTCTGCCTTTTATATGACATAACTACCCTTTTTCAAGCGGACAAAATCATGGTAATTTTTATTCAGACACCCTCAATGAACCCACCAATCGGTCAAAACGAAGAAAAGAAAAATGTACAAAGGCATCAACCACAGAGGTCAACATCGGCCTCCTTCCGTCTCGAGAGACGATGGCTGCACCAGAAATGTAGTCACTGCCGGGGGTTGCACTTCCTGCTGTGGCTGTGTTGACCGATGCTGGAGTGGCAATCTCT
The DNA here is from genome assembly GCF_041734735.1 of Babylonia areolata. Classification (NCBI taxonomy): domain Eukaryota; kingdom Metazoa; phylum Mollusca; class Gastropoda; order Neogastropoda; family Buccinidae; genus Babylonia; species Babylonia areolata. The sequence continues at coordinate 38,186,475 of NC_134896.1, read as the reverse complement.
GCTGCATGTGGGACAGACATAGGCAGATGCTGCTTGGTTTGCAGAGTTTGACTTGCGTGTGGCTCTTTTTCTCCTCAGCGAGTCAATGTGGCTTCTCTCTGCTTGTTTCACCCCTCTCTGAATGACATATTTCCAGGGTCCACGTGAGTCTGCAAGGCTTTCCCAGGACAGCACATCAATACCGGTACTTTTCAGGTCCAGTTTGCATACGTATCTGAATCTCAGTCGGGGGCGGCCTCGAGACCTAGATCCCTCTGATAGTTCGCCGTACAGACCTGGATCCCTCTAACTGTTCGACAAAGACGAAAGAAGAAATGCATTGAGAATTATCTTTGGTGTTTCTTTTCATGGCCAAATACTGACATAAGCAAGACAAAAATGACATAAAAAGACAAACAAAAGCAAAAAGAAGACAGCCAACAAGACGGCAATAATGAAAATCAAAAACGATAATCATTCACACTTTTACGTAATGTTCTTCTTCTGCGTTCGTGGGCTACAACTCCCACGTTCACTATGTACACGAGCGGGCTTTTACGTGTATGACCGTTTTTAACCCGCCATCTAGGCAGCCATACTCCGCTTTCGAGGGTGTGCATGCTAGGTATGTTCTTGTTTCCATAACCCACCGAACGCTGACATGGATTACAGGATCTCTAATAACGTGCGTATTTGATCTTCTGTTTGCGTATACACACGAAGGGGGGTTCAGGCACTAGCAGGTCTGCACATTATGTTGACATGGGAGTTCGGAAAAATCTACACCCTTTACCCATCAGGCGCCGTCACCGAGATTCGAACCCGGGACCCTCAGATTGAAAGTCCAACGCTTTAACCACTCGGCTATTGCGCCCGTCTTACATAATATGAAATCTGAACCATTCTTTATAGCATATTCATAATTATGTACCACTGTAACAGTTTCAGAAGCAGTTTAACAAGATAATATCTGGGTGGCATGTGGATAGAAAGATAGCATTCATTCTGTGTATAAGAAACAGGACAAACAATGTAGTCAAGACAGTAATATTGAAGTATTCATACCACTATAAATAACATAATCCATCAAATCCAGTCATTCAGTTTTATACGGCTTGCATAACTTTTCACAACGATACAATTTTTAATAAGTTCATGTGATTTGACATCACTGTCATTTGCTTTCCTTTCATTTGAAATATGACATCACGAAAATTTTGCTTTCTTGACTTTTTAAATATGTTTTGTATTCTATTATTTCAGTATTTGTACATTTTCTTTGTTCTTCCTTTCATGCTGGTGATTGTGTCCTTGAATGCTTGTGCGTATTAATGCGCACATTTCTTTTATTGTAAAGGACTGAGTTCCCGATCCATGAGGTAAAGCACCATTTTCCATCATTATTATCAAACCACGTGATCATTTTGTTTCAGAGGGAGCGGCGAGATTCAGAGATATGGATGCTGACATTATGGATACCATGTTAGCCCAGTCCATGCATAGTGCAGACACCGAGGGAACCGGACACATTACTGTGGAGGACCTCAGCCTGCACTTGGCACAGACTGGCCCCGATCATGACCTGGGCCTGGACTTGGCAGAGGTCGGTCCCAAGAACAGGAACCGCGTGTTGTCCTTCGAGACACCCAAGAAGAGTGAGGTTCCGCTGCTGAGAAGTGTGTTCCTGCAACTGTTGGACTGGACGGAGCGGTTCTGCCCACATGCCATTACCCCGGTGCTCCGGGAGCTGCAGCTGGAGACCTTTTCCTGCTGGACCCTGAAGAATCACGCCATGATGATCGCTGATGCCGAATTTCTGTCCAAGGTGGAGGAGCTGGAGAAGGAGGTGGAAAAGGTCCAAGAGGTCTCCATCTGGGAAATGAAGAAAAGAGCGCCAGGCGGCACGAACCACACCAGGGCCTTACAGACTCGTGGCCCATCCCCTCACTGCTTCCGCTTTGACACATCTCTGGCACGTCAGGTGTCCAGACAAAGGGACAGCTCTAAAAACAACCAGGAGGACTGCAGGCAGCACCTGGAGGAGCTGCATTCCCTGCTGCTGGAGCACGCCAAGGACACGTGCAACGACGCACTGACCGTGCAGCTCATGCAGCTCAGACCCCGCAACTACATCTCCTATCCCCAACGCTTCATCGACAACATAGAAGAGGCAGTGCTGCCCAAGGGCGAAACACTGCAAGCTCTGTTGAGCCACGCCAGCAACGAGCTGTATATTTTGACGATGATCTGGCAGTCTGCCTGTGACTACGCAAGCCTAGGCGTCACGCGCAACCAGGCGCTGCATGACGCACTGCTCGCGATGGGCAACGTCACAACGTTCCGCTCACTGAAGGAGGTCCGACGCCTGGCCGTTTACTTCCATGACAGCGTATTGTCGGAGAAATTGAAGGTCATGGAGCAGTTCAAGCTTACACCTGAAGATCTACCAGTGTTCAGGAGAATCGCCAAGAGGCAGGTCCATGGCCAGAAGAATGGTGGCAAACGAAAGCTGCACATAGACGTGACTCCAGTGACTGCCGAGACCGAAGAGGTTGCTGTAAAAGATTTGATGAAAGAAGAAACATGTACAATTACAAAGCAAGACGATCTGAGTCTGAATAAAAATGGTGATTCCAGACGAACATCGGAACCGGCAGAGAACCACTCTGTCACGCATGACCCACCGCCAACAGAGAGAGGGGCTGCAAAAAAGCCAGCGTCTCTTCTGCAACGATTGCTGTCCGGTCACCTGCCACCACGTGACATGCTCAACGAACTCAAGAGCCAGTCTGTGCAACCAGGTTAGTCCGTCCTCCGTTTTCCTCCTCTGTCCTCCCCCACACCTCCTCCCTTCCTCTCCTGACCTCCATTCCTCTCCTGACCTCCATCGCATTGTCCCTGTCTGTCAGTATCTATCACTGTATCAGCCTTTACTTCCAGACCCTTACAGAAGGGCAGGGGATAGATTCGGCTTGGTCTGTGTCAGTCCGTCCTGGACAAATCCATATTTCTTGACGATTCAGTTCAGTTATTGCTTTGTCTGCCAGTGTTGATCTGTCAGCACAAAATCCATACTTCCTTTCTCAACTGATTCAGTTCAGTTATTGCTTTCTCTGTGTCTGTCTCCGCTGGGAATATCCACACAGATAATCGGTCATGTTCTGATGACATTGATCAGTTCTGATGGCACTCTGACCAGTTGTGATGGCATATTCAGTTCTGTACACACTTTCCTATAGACAGGGTCAGTCGCAGCAATTCTAACACACCCCATGACAGGGTCAGTCAGAACAATTCTGACACACCCCATGACAGGGTCAGTCGCAGCAATTCTAACACACCCCATGACAGGGTCACTCAGAGCAATTCTGACACACCCCATGACAGGGTCAGTCGCAGCAATTCTAACACACCCCATGACAGGGTCAGTCAGAACAATTCTGACACACCCCATGACAGGGTCAGTCAGAGCAATTCTAACACACCCCATGACAGGGTCAGTCGGAGCAATTCTGACACACCCCATGACAGGGTCAGTCAGAGCAATTCTGACACACCCCATGACAGGGTCAGTCGGAGCAATTCTGACACACCCCATGACAGGGTCAGTCAGAGCAATTCTGACACACCCCATGACAGGGTCAGTCAGAACAATTCAGACACACCCCATGACAGGGTCAGTCGGAGCAATTCTGACACACCCCCATGACAGGGTCGGTCAGAACGATTCTGACACACCCCATGACAGGGTCAGTCAGAGCAATTCTGACACACCCCATGACAGGGTCAGTCAGAGCAATTCTGACACACCCCATGACAGGGTCAGTCAGAACAATTCAGACACACCCCATGACAGGGTCAGTCGGAGCAATTTTATTCAATGTACCCTATGGATATGGCCAGTCTGAACGATTCTGTACAACACACCCCATGGACAGGGTTGGACCAATCTTCGTTCAATGTAGCACACTCCTCTACAGACAGAACAATTGTATCTAACACTCCTTAGAATAGAGATCGTGCAGAAAGAACAATTTGGGATAAATGTTTCATCGTAAGGGGCTTGTTGTGAATGTTGTACCGCAAATGTGTTATGTGGATCTTAGTTTCCAGCTTAGATTTATTTTGCACTTGCTTGTTCATTATACGTACTACAGCTCACTGTGTGTACACAATAGCTCAGTCTGTGTTTCTGTTGGCAACATGAAAGTGTGTCTGCAACGAATTTATTCAATGTCATTCATTTTCTTTGGTCACACATTTAAATCCGGTTTTGTTAGTGACTCTGTTTATCGTCAGTTGTAGAGGTCTAGCGATGCTAGATCCGGTGTATGGAGAAATGCAACACAGAAATAATATACGAGGTTACACAACTGAACATGCGTTAACAACAAAAACATTGTACTCTTGTGTGCATGTCCAAGAACCGGCAGAGAACCACTCTGTCACGCATGACCCACCGCCAACAGAGAGAGGGGCTGCAGAAAAGCCAGCGTCTCTTCTGCAACGATTGCTCTCCGGTCACCTGCCACCACGTGACATGCTCAACGAACTCAAGAGCCAGTCTGTGCAACCAGGTCAGTCCGTCCTCCGTTTTCCTCCTCTGTCCTCCCCCACACCCCTCCCTTCCTCTCCTGACCTCCATCGCATTGTCCCTGTCTGTCAGTATCTATCACTGTATCAGCCTTTACTTCCAGATCCTTACAGAAGGGTCAGCTTGGTCTGTGTCAGTCCGTCCTGGACAAATCCATATTTCTTAACGATTCAGTTCAATTATTGCTTTGTCTCCCAATGTCGATCTGTCTGTTGAACAAATCCTTTATGGATTTCTTGCCTTATTCAGTTCAGTTATTGCTTTCTCTTTATCAGCCTGTCTGTCTCCACTGGGAAAATCCACACAGCTAATTGATCATGTTCTGATAACAATGACCAGTTCTAATGACATCCTGACCAGTTCTGATGACAGACCTATTCTATACAGTTCAGAACAATTCTATATAATACACCCTATGGGCAGGGCCAGACAGACCAACTTTAGTTCTATGTGGTACGCTCCTCTGTAGAAAGAACAATTCTATATATACAACACTAACCCATGAACAGGGGCCATACAGAAAGAACAATTCCACATTGATAAGTCTTACTCTTACTGGGAGGGGTTTGCAGTAAACATTCCATTGCTGTGTGTGTTGTGTGAATTTTACTTTGAAGCTTCGATTTATTTTGCGTTTGCTTGTCATCAATCGTTCTATAGCACAGCATATGTACATGATAGCTCGGTCTCTTTTTCTTTTGGTTGTACACCGGACAGTATGAACGTGTGTCTGTAACAAGTGTAATTTCATGTCATTCATTTTGTTCTCTGGTCCAGCATTCTGTAGGACATTTCAAGCTGATGTTTGTGACTGTGTTGATTTATAAATATAGAGGTCTGGGGTTGCCGACTCGTGTATGGAGAAACGCAGTGCCGAAATACTAAACAAGGTTACGCAAGTCGACATGCGTTGTTAACACCAAAATTGTGCTCCAACAGACATGACCCAAACAGACGCAATACATGATTCATTCGGCAGGCTTCCAGGGCATGACCAGAGCACCGAGTTTAAGTGTAGGTCAGGTGTCCGCCATTATTTTAGTGTATATGGACTAGGCTGTATGCAGTGACGCCATCTTGAAACAGACTATAATGCGTGAAACAGACTTAAGAGTGTACACTTTTTTCATCAGGTAAGGCAATTATAATTCAGTGTATTATGGACCAGTCTGCATGCAGTGGCGTTACCATAGAATGGACTATATGTGTGAAACAGAATTTAAGTACTGACACACTATTTCGCCCCCAGTAGGAGGGTTTCTGATGCACTGTGAGTGATACCAACTGCACCGCCACTGCCGCAGTTCGTCACTGATGTCTAACGAGTATGTCTTTGTGTCCGCAGGGTCTCCAGGCGGGCTGCTAGACAGCCCAGAGCTAGCCTGGGGGCAAGGCTTCAGGCAGCTGTGCCACTCCCTCAAGATGCACGCCGTGCTGACCGCCAACATGGCCCTGGTATACCTGCTGGGGGAATGGGAGTCCGTGGAGGAAGCGCCACCTGCCGAGTACCTCCTCCGCTTCAGCCTGGAGCTGTGGAAGTGCGCGCACCGGAGCCAGGACCATCGGATCTTCCAGGTGGCCAAGGTCGGGATCAGCAAACACAGGGGCTTGCTCAGCATGAGTGCCGTGACGTGCCACGTGAAGAACAGCAGTGACGACGGGCTGAAGGCTGCGCTCTCCGGCATCAGCCACCCCACGTCTTGGGCGAAGGTGGCATCGGTCGCGAGTGATTTTAACGACGAGCGTTTGAAACAGATCGTGAGAGAACGCGACGAACTGCGAGAATGGTTGATGGAGAAAGAACGCATCTTCCTCGCCGAAGGCAGTACGTGCTGTCCAGCGGAGGAACTGGAGACAGTGCTGGGCGAGAAATGGAAAGGGGCGGGGCAGGAAGAGAGGGAAGAGAAACGGGCCAGGGAGAGGAGGGGAGAGAAACAGGCCAGGGAGAGGAGGGGAGAGAAACAGGCCATGGAGAGGAGGGGAGAGAAACAGGCCAGGGAGAGGAGGGAAGAGAAACAGGCCAGGAAGAGGAGGGAAGAGAAACAGGCCAGGGAGAGGAGGGAAGAGAAACAGGCCAGGAAGAGGAGGGAAGAGAAACAGGCCAGGGAGAGGAGGGGAGAGAAACAGGCCAGGGAGAGGAGGGGAGAGAAACAAAGCAGGGAGAAGAGGAGAGACAAAGAGAACGAGAAGACGAATGTGTCGGTGATGAGAAAAAGCAAAGCAATACAGAACAAGGGGAACAGAGACAGACTGAAGAGAAGCAGGGACAGTCTGAAGAAAAACAGGGAGAGACTGAAAAAGAGAAACAGGGAGAGTCTGAAGAAGAGAAACAGGGAGAGACTGAGGAGAATCGGGGAGAGTCCGAAGAAAAACGGGGAGAGACTGAAGAGAAGCAGGGAGAGTCTGGAGAGAAGCAGGGAGATAAGCAGGGAGAGTCTGGAGAGAAACAGGGAGATAAGCAGGGAGAGTCTGAAGAGAAGCAGGGAGAGTCTGAAGAGAAGCAGGGAGAAACTGGGGAGCAACGGAGAGAGACTGGAGAGAAGCAGAGAAAGACTGGACGAAGGAAGCGGAGACAGAGTGGAGAAAATAAGTGGAAAGAGACAGGTCAGGAACGAGCCAAGAGCTCTTGTGTGTGTTGTGTTGCGTCGCGTTGTGTTACGTTTTGTTGCGTTGTGTGGTGTGTTGTGCTGTGCTGTGCTGCGTTGCGTTGCTTTATGGCCACAGCTCGTGCCTGTGCATCTTTGCAGAAGCGCATGCAAAAATCTTATGATAAATCTTCACCCTGTCATCAGCATCGATTCAGTGGCATTACTCCCACACCGCTCATTCCGAGTCCCCCACACACAGCCACACCCGGACTTGTACTGTCGCAGTCTCAGAGTTTGCAGTCCACAGGGAACCATCGAAGTTCCGTCTTCCTTATCTAATGCAGCATCAGGATTGTGGCGCAACTCAGTCCAGGGTTTGGAGTCCGGAGGGGACTATGTTCTCAGAAGCGAGATTCCACAGTATCAATACAATTGCTGCGATCGTCTTTGTTGTTGAAGAAAGTTTCCGCTCAGGGGCAGCATCTCTGTCCAACAGACGTCTACTAGGTAGCGCGAAATGTTTGACATGCTCGGGCTAGAAACACATTTTGTAAAAAGCTGGGAAGGCAGTGGAGGAAGGAGGTTTGTAATGTCTCCGTTGGCAGTGTCTCCAGACTTGAAGGAGGTTTGCAATGTCTCCAGACTTCAGGAAGGAACTGGTACTTGAGAGGACAGTATATGCAGAGAACTTCAAATCTTGAAGATCTTTCAGTAGTCAGTGTAGCGGAGAGGCGAGCGCAGATCTACTGTTGTAGCTCAGGTAACGCCATGGACATAAGTAAGTCCATCACAGTATGAGAAGGGGTAACCTCCCAAGTACCACGTTGGACATACTCACAATTTGAAAAGTAACAAGTCAGACGAAACTCCTACTTTATACGGTTGACAAGGAGATTGAATATAGTTGGATGTTTAGTGTCTTCCATCATAAGTTAACAGGGGAGCCCGAGCACTTCTAAATTCTTGGGCTTGAGATGAAACGATCCCTACATCTTTATTATACTTGAATTATGAAGGTTGACGCTGTTGCGGTCCGGTTGGAGCAAACGGAAATGCTTGTAAAGTTAAGGAAAGTTGGTGTGTGAAAGATTTGTATTTTCTAATGTTGGGTAAAATTGAAAAGTTGTAGTAATGTCCGAGTGTTCGTGAAATACTTAGTGACACGCACGCTGCCTGAGGACAAAAGTATCTACATGGACGTGCGGGGGAAGTTCTGGCTGACACTTCTGAGCGAGAGACTTCCGAGGGAAAACTGGTGACAAGAGAAGTGAGACAGAAACTGAAGCGAAAGGAACGGACAAGGCCGAGGAGCAAAAACATCTCCCTGACGAACGACCAGAGGGACAGTCTTCACTCTAGGCCAGAAGATCCAGAAGATTGATTGATTTATATGGATACTTCTGTAGCGCCTATCCTCGGTCGTAGACCAAGCTCAAGACTCGAGCGCTTAGAAGACTCCGGTGTCTGATCCATGTAAGTTGTGAACATGCTGCAGCAGAAACACTAATCGGACGAGAGACTCTTCACCTTTGTGAAGATATTCCCAGGCATCATTGTTATTTGGAGTAGGCTAGGGTCCAAGGAGTTGCTGTAGGGGCTGAAGAACTGCAGTATGATTGTGTTAACGAACATCCTGGCCAGGTAACAGTGTTGAATACCCCGATGATAGGATTTGTATTGCCATTGCAATGTCATACTGTGTGGAGAATATGATGTGCCGTGTGATTCCGAAATAATCAGTGTAGAATGTGTACTGTTTGCTTAGTCTTGTCAGAG
>NC_134896.1:38080038-38172538 GCF_041734735.1 Babylonia areolata | reverse complement strand
CACATGAAAACGTGGGATGATGTGGATATGCAACAAAATGAGACCAATGATTGGTGGAAAACATGTCTCTACACACACACACACACACACACACACATACACACACACACACACCCTAGCATCATTTGTAGTAGCAGCTCTGGGATTACTTGATAGGGGTCATGGCCCAGACTATATCGGTTTTCAATATGAACTTGGTATGTGGTTGTGGTGCTATTGCACGGTTGATCCAACTGCAGAGACACCTCGTCTTTCTGTTGTGTGACCAGCATCAACTCGCTGACAATTCCTGTCATGGTTGATACATTTCTGGATTCTTAAGTCCATAACACACCAAACTCTGTAATGGATTACAGGATCTTCAATGTGTGTATTTGATCTTCTGCATGCATATACATTTAAAAGGGGTTTAGGTACTCGCAGATATTGGCATATGTTGACCTGGGAAATCGGAATAATGTCCATTTTTATTTCTACAAAGTGCTCGTGGTGTTGAACCTAGGACTCGTAGACTTGGCAGTCCACCACTGTAAGTTGTTACTACATGGCACCCCCGAAAACGGAGTATGGCTGCCTACATGGCGGGGTAAAAACGGTCATACACGTAAAAGCCCACTCGTGTGCATACGAGTGAACGTGGGAGTTGCAGCCCACGAACGCAGAAGTAGTAGTTACTACATGGCTTTCGCCCCAATTGATAATGAAGTCCAAGTCACCTTAGTTGGCATGGACTTTCCCCTTTGATGACAAACATGAAGAAAAAAGCTGTTTATGACACGTCAGTGTATTACCTTGTCTTCGTGTCCATGGTGTGGTGGTGGTGGTGGTGGTGGTAGTGTGTTTGTGTGAGGGGGTGTGGATGGGTGAGTGAGGTGTGGGTGTGTGTATATGTGTGCACAAGCATGTGTGTGGCCTCAGACAGTGGCAGAAGGTGGTGACTGTACCGGTGCTTTCTTGCGGTATTGACAGGGGTCCAGGAGGCACTGTGGAAGTACGCACATGAAACCGAGAACAGCATGCTGTTGAAGATACTGGCGGCCATCTACCACCAGAAGCTGCCTGCTCTGCCCCGGGTATGGACACTGGCCACGGACACCAAGGACATGTCGCTGCTACAGCTTCATATGAGACTACAGAAGACCACTCCGAGGTGCCGAGATGGCGTCAAGCCGCAGATCATTCCCCGTCAAAGACAGTCTGACGCCCTGGACAAGTACAGTTACAGGAATATCAAAAACGAACTGGAGCTAAATCTGGTGAACCACTATCTGCTGAATAAGCCTTCTGTCGCCATGCTTTCCCTACCTTTTCCGAAAAAGGGTTGTCTGTAGCGAGTTGGTTACAGTCACAAATCACCATGTCCACAAGAGTGTTGGTGGTCACTGTCAGTCCATGTGTCCACATCATTGCCTGCTGATCTTTAGTCTTCTGTCCATCTTGACCTGCCTGTAGCAACCAGTGACTTCTCCCTGTCTTTCCATTTGTTGTTCTCTTAGGGGGTGGAGGATAATTGTGTGTGTGTGTGTGTGTGTGTTTTAAACAGGCGTCAGTGTTTATGTATTCAGCATTTTAGCAAAAAGCAGCAACTTCACAAATACTCTCAACATTTTAATTCTTACCTTGAAGTAATATTTCATGCCGTATCATTGGTCATTTTAGCTAGGGAAACTTGTTTTAAGTGCCTTATGAACAGAAAAAATATAAAGAAACTTTGGCAGGAAATCTTAATTGTACTTTTTGAGCGGAGAAAAAAAATTGTTCTGTCTTTAAAGCAGGGGAACCTTTTTGGTCAGTAGCATTCTGTCGTGTTTGGCATTTTAGGGCACCACAGTGATTCTATTTCAAGCTCTCTCTCCCTCCAACCTCAGCAGGCGCTCAGTTCTCGCTTCCTCCCATCAACAGACACCCATGGTTCTCCCTCCCTCTGACTCTTTTCATCAACTATTCCGACTCCACAATTACAACTTGTTATCCACTGTTCTGACTCATGTCATCCCCTGTTCTGACCCCTTGTAATCCCCTGTTCTGACTCCTTGTAATCCCCTGTTCTGTTCCTTGTCATCTGCTATTCTGACACATAGTAATCCACTGTTCTGATTCTTGTCATCCACTGTTCTGACACATAGTCATCCTGTTCTGATTTTTTGCCATCTGCTGTTCTGACTCCATGTCATCTGCTGTTCTGATTCCTTGTCATCTGCTGTTCTGATTCCTTGTCATCTCCTGTTCTGACACAGTCGTCCACTGTTCCGATTCCTTGTCATCTGCTGTTCTGACAAATAGTCATCCACTGTTCTGATTCCTTGTCATCTGCTGTTCTGGCAAATAGTCATCCACTGTTCTGATTCCTTGTCATCTGCTGTTCTGACACATAGTCATCCACTGTTCTGATTCCTTGTCATCTGCTGTTCTGACACAGTCATCCACTGTTCTGATTCCTTGTCATTCGCTATTCTGGCTCCTCTCATACTAGTTGCAAAATTTTAAAACTCTACAACTGCATGTCACTTTTGGTGATATCTTTTCTGTATATTATCAATGACGGGGAAAATGGAATTCAAAATATGAAAAACCTGCCAACGACAGAAAACTCAAAATCCTGTTTGATCTAAACCAAGACCATTTGAACTGCTGTCTTGTCCACTATCAAATGTACTGCAAGTGTTTGATGTTCTGTACACTGCTGTCGTAGAAACAGTAAACTCTTTGGTAGGAAGGTTGATATCAATCTTGTATGTCGCTGGTCATCTGTGGAACAAAGTCATGGATTACTGCTGGACAGCTTCTGTTTGACTGTGTCCCACTGTTGGCCACAACAAAGTGCTCTGAGCCATGTTTATCCACATGTGTATTGTTTTATGTCAATGTCTAACTCCAGATGATACTCTTTGCTCATGTATAATTATTTTATAGTTGTCTGCTTAACTCCAAATGACACTGTTAATTCAAATCTGTTTAAATTTTATTGTAAGACTCCATGTGAATTCAGAATTGTATGTGAATAATCTTTTTTTTTTTTAACTCTATAAATATTTTCCTCTCACATAATTTAGTCTGTGAAATCCTTGGTGAGGAAAAGCACCACTGTGCCTCTGTAAACAGGCTGTTGTGAATAGTTCTGAGGTAAGTTGCAGAGCAGGGACAGAAAGGGAAAGAGGCCCCTCCAGAATTACAATCCTACCATGCAGTTGCCCAGTTTAGATTTTTTTTTTTAATTGTATGTGCATGATATTCACATTTGTTGTTGCTTTCCATATAATTCTTTAATTTGTTACATAATCATGTCATGTTTTTGCACTTCAGCCTTTCAGGAAAGCCAGACCATGCCCCCATACCATACAGTATAAAAATATATACAGCAATCAAAATGTTTAGATATCACTGTGAATTATTGACAGGCTGTACTTTTGATACATTCACTGTAAAAGTGAAATGGAATATAATAGTTGTATTTGAAAATCTATGTGAAACCTCCCTCCTCATCAAATAACAGCAGTGTCAAGACATACAAATGACCTATTCCCTTTCTATGGATCATACTATTCTGATAATCAACATGTGCTTGTTTCCTGTTAAGTCATTTTAAAAAAGTCTACTTTTACTTATCGTTGCTGGGCAGCCTTTGGACAGTGTGAAGCATTGAGGAGTCCATTAACAATTACATCATTAGGAAGGTGTGTGATGTTTTAAACGTACTGAGTGGCAACATGTTACGACCATGCCATACGAACCACTTAGATTTTACACATTAAATTTTTATTGCAGTGTGTACATGTGTGTGTGTGGTGGTTCACTGAGGAAGTGTTACATCCTGATGATGGCCAAACTATTAGTCAGTGATAGGCGCAATATGGATAAACAGTGCAGAAAGAAGTTATAAAGAAAAAACATTTAACATTTGTCTTGAAATATAGGTAGGACATCAATAAAAGACCCAGCAATAATGTCAGAAATATTAAAGATTAATCATTTTATAGTTCCTTCTTTGTCTTGTCTTGCATCAAAGGAGGTCTTCAGAAATGTCAACAATCAATGGGTTTTTTTTTGGTTTTTTTTTAAGTATATCTGCATTAATCAGTGCCTATTTTTCCGAAGATTCAAAATCTGATTTCAGCATATCTGGGTAGCAGTGTGTCAAGAGCATGACTGCTCTATCTGAACAAGAAACCTTTTGCTAGTATCATTAACTCTTGACTGCCACTGATGAGTATGTTCATCAGGAACCTCGGTGAGATAAGACACAGGTTACAGGTCATGTTGTCAATCACCATTCCTTATCTGCACTTCTTGGGGTTGCCTTTCGTCTGTTCAGTAAAATCATTTACACCAGTGACAAGTACAAGGAAAGTGGAAGCTGCACTTCAAACTCATATCACACTGACCTCAATTCATCAAGGGTCAGCAGTCATGGGGTTAAGTCAACAGCTGTTGAGAGATGCAAACAAGCACAGAAGCAAACCAGTGCCACCAAACACCTGCAAGAAACCTCTTTAATCCAATTCATCACTTTTTACCACAACAGATCACCTTCAATCACAACATGCTACAGTCAAACTTCTTCCCACAACACGAAATGTACGCACTGATACATAAATATGTCAACATGCTGATGTCTTTCACAACCCTTATCTATCTTTCTCTTTGGTCCATCTTCAAGTACAAAGCCGAGCTAGACACATTCTGGTAAAGTTGTATAAAAAAAATTTTTTAAATCACAAAGTGACTATGCACATACATCATGGTGGTGTGTGTTCGGTCTCCCCTTTGTCAACTGCAGATAGTTTTTCAGCCCCCCACCCCCACCCCACCTGTAATAATAATGTCCAGTCAATGGCTGCTACAGATCAGTTCTTCAATCTCCCCCGCCAACTTACCCCTAACTCCCAAATAATGCCCAGTTTTTGCCTGTTGCAGATCGGTTCAGTTTTACAATCTCCCCACAACCATTCCCTGAAACAACAAGAATGCCCAGCCTATGCCTGTTGCAGATCAAGTGAAATTTTGTCTACCCCCATACCCCCTGAAATAATAATGCCCAGTGTATGCCTGTTGCACATCAGTTCAAATTTTCAACCTCCCCACCCACAACCAGCCCAGAACAAATAGCAATGTTCAGTCTAAGCCTGTTGCAGATCAGTTCAAATTTTTAATCCCCCAACCCAACCCCACCCCCTGAAATAATAATAATGCCTCGTTTATACCTGCTGCTGATTAGTGAGGTTTTTAAATCTCCCTCTTAACAATAACACTAATACCAATGCCCAGCCTATGCCTGCTGCACAATTCACTTCTTTCAACTGAAACGGGCTTGGTTAGGAGCAGGGGGCGGGGGGAGACAGAGGGGGAGACAGAGAGAGGAGACAGAGACAGAGGGGAGACAGAGAGAGGGGGCGGGGGGAGATAGAGAGGAGATAGAGACAGAGGGGGGACAGACAGAGAGAAGACGAGACAGAGTGAGGACAGAGACACAGGAGATAAGAGACAGAGGGGAGACAGAGGGGGCAGGGGGAGGGGAGGGGGGAGATAGAGGAGACAGAGACAGATGCAATAGGAGACAGAGATAGACAGGAGATGAGGACAGAGAGGAGACGGAGACAGAGACAGACAGGAGACGGAGACAGAGAGGAAACAGAGACAGACAGAGGCTAAACAAAGACGGACGGGAGTCAGGAATGCTTTTGCTGACCACACACTTCTCCACAACAAGAAATGTCAATGCTGACCACACACTTCTCCACAACAAGAAATGTCAATGCTGACCACACACTTCTCCACAACAAGAAATGTCAAAGCTGACTACACGAAGCATCCTCCACAACAAAAAATGTCAATGCTGACCACACATTTCTCCACAATAAGAAATGTCACTGCTGACAACAAAAAGCACTCTCCACAACAAGAAACATCCTTGTTGAGCTCTGACACAGCAAAATGAGTCTTTGCTAATCAAACAAACCAGTTTCATAAAATTAAAAAAAAAAACAACACTTGCCAACCACACAGATCACAATCTCATTAAAAAGATATATTTCAAAAAAAGTAAAAATATCTTTGTTGACCACAAAACAATGTCCCTGACAAGACAGAGTTCAGCTGAATTCTGAGTGGTCGTACACAGATCACACATCCTCCGTTGAGAAATGTTCTTGCAAAACAGCTCTGCTGAATGCCATGTCGCGTCGCACACTGATCAGACATCCTCCCCCATCAAGAAATGTCCTTGCCAACAGCGTCAAACTCCTCATCAGACTCCATCATGGGGTCCATGTGAATGGCCTGCCCCGACTGGGGATGGTGGCTGGACGATGATGACGATACGCTGACCTCTATCTCCTCGGCAACCGTGTGGGCGTGGTGGCTGGGCTGACCCGTGGGGTCAAGGGAGGGGTAGGAGGTCAACACCTGGTGGTCAGGTGGGTGGGCGGTTGAGATCTCTTCATGGTGGAGGTGGGGGTGCAGGTCGTAGTCCACGGTCTGCGTCAGGACTTTCTGGTGCAGGGGGTAGGAGGTGGGGGTCAGGGGGGAGTGGAGGGGGTCCATGGGGGAGGGCTGGGACAGCACCACCACACTGCTCTCTCCTTGTGGCTCTGACATGTGCCCCTCCACCAGCACTTCTGGGGGAACAGTTTAATAAAACAAAACAAAAAATTAATAATAAGAAGAATGTACATTTCTATTGCACCCTTTCTAAGAGCTCAGGGTGCTTCACATGGAAGAAAATGCTACAAATTAAATGAACCACTCATGACCGCTCTCTCTCTCTACCCTCTCCCCACCCTTCTCTAATGCCTCATACATTACATGCAATGTGACTTGGCAGAAAATGGGCAGTTTTGTATAAGGAAAAGTACAAGTGCTTTCAGATAGGTTTTGAAAAGGTTTTACACTTCTCCGATGCAGTAATTAGCATTTCCAACACTGCCAAAACAAATAACACACACGCACACACAAGACAAAAAAAAAAAAAAAAAGAAGAAGAGGAGAACAGTTTCAGTTTCAGTAGCTCAAGGAGGCGTCACTGCGTTCGGACAAATCCATATACGCTACACCACATCTGCCAAGCAGATGCCTGACCAGCAGCGTAACCCAACGCGCTTAGTCAGGCCTTGAGGAGAAAAAAAAAAAAAAAAAAAGGTGAATAAATAATAGATAAGCTTACACAAATAAATAAATAAATAAATAATAACTAAAAAAAAAAAAAAAAAAAAAAATTAATAACAATAATAAATAAATAAATAAGATAACGATGATGATAAATAAGCAAATAGATGTAAAACATGAAGACACACATTCACATATGCACCCACACATGCATAACAGATATGCACCGAACATGCAGTTTCACAGATATGAAAGCACAGTCAAATACATATAAACGTACATGAGCTCCAACACACACACACAACCACACACATTACCCTGCACCTCCTCTACCCCCCTCCTCCACACACTCATTTCTAGTCTATGTATCGCAGCTTCCACGGCACACACACACACACACACACACACACACAGACACAGATGAACACTTACTAAGAGGAGAACAGAGAAGGGGGAAACACACAAAATAAGATGAAGCAGTGGCCTTGACATAATATGCCCAACTAGGAAGCTAGTAGTGTCCCCGAGTATGAGTCCCCCACGGACCAGGATATTCACTCCCCACTCCACAAGACCATGAGTGGTGGTCTGGATAGTAGTCTTTCGAATGAGATGATGAACTCCGGTCATGTATACAACATACGCTAAGCAGACAGAGCAACAAAGCGGCTATCCCTGTAGAAACAAAATCTGTGGAAACGTTTTGATAGTGAAAGATTAAATACACCTGCAGACAGAAAAAAGGGGTGGTGCAGTACTGTAGAGCAACACACTCCTCACAAACAGAAATCTGCTGTGACAAAAGGAAATTCTTTTCCTAAAATTACGTTTATCTAACATTCTTACCGAGACCCACTAGTGCAGACTCCGGCAGGGAGTCCGATTCCTGTTCTGTGCAAACTACTATCCGCCTATGTGGAGAAAATTAAAGTAGCTACGGACGATAACCTCCCAGAAGTAGGTTATCTCCCCTCTGTACCCCTGACTAGCTTCCTCTTTTGATGGCAGCCATCTTGACTCCTGATCCTGTGCTCTTCATACAGCTAAGTTTTTTCTATTTCCGTCTGTCTATCGATTCTTTGACACTCATGTTTTGTGTCTGATGAAGACTTGTAACAGGTCACAAACTTACTTAACTCATTTGGGCAATTGAGCTACAATGAAGAACACACACAATATGATTCAAAACACAGACATGAAACCCTGAAATCAACTTCACACTGGGTTTTTTGGGGGTTTTTTGTTTTTTTGTTTTTTTAAAGTCTTGGCATTGCTGAGAAAGTTTTTTCTTTCATTTTTTTCTTTTTTTTTTTTTTAAGAAGAAGATATGTTCACACATATAACTTTGAAGTCAAAGACTTCAAGGCTCAAATAACAACAACAACAACAAAAACACTAGATCTTTCTCTGGATTCTTGTCAACATGACAGCCCAACAGTTGATGTCCTAAGTCCTATGGATCCAAACACAAAGGATCATTGGACGGCCAGCATGCTCATGAGCAATGGAAGTAAAAAATAATTAAAAAGTATTAAATCTTTGTGCAATATCTGGCCTATTCCATCCTGTAAAACTGGGGGTCAGAGCCAATGAATTGTCTCAACCTAAACATTTGGAACAATGTCAATAGACTTCTTGCAAGATAAAATGTTTTCTTGCACAACGTTGATGCAGACGCATATTCTGGTAGGGTAGCACCAGTGTTTGTGAATAACGCACTTTATTTCTTTTTTTTTCTTTTTTTTAAAAAGCCTTTTGGAAAAATTAGTCCATAAGTCAAATTTTGATGTATTCCCCCATGACAGCTTTACATCTCTTTAATTACTGTGTCGCAGCCCAAGTGTTGTGCACATTTAATCACTAGCAGATGTCTCGAAATCGCTCATCAATATCTACTGTCATATCAACTTTGGTGCCTATATAACAGCATTCTGAAGAAAACTGCAAAGTTAAAGATTACTACACACACTGCACAGTGGCACACAACAAAAACGGAGAATACTGATATATGTGTGCCAAAAAGCTTCACAAAAACAACAATATTATAAATCTAATAGCTCCAAACACTTTGTAAAAAACTTACCTTCCACAGCAACAGCTGTATCAAAGTGCAAAAAATCAGCCATGTGATTATTTGTTTCAATGTTAAAAAAGTTCAGAACAATTGTTTCTATGACAAAAAAGAAAGACAGAATGAAAAAGATCCCTGACCTTCAGCCCCAAGGATATCTTGTGGCATCTCCAGAGCATCTGTGTTGGGGTCGGGTGGCTGGGTAGTCACAGTAACAATGTGGTCCGTCAAACCTTGGGGGAAGACCACCGACTGTGCGTTGTGGAGATCTGTCACAGAAATTACTTAACCATCAATGCCTGTTTCTCCTTAAGGACCTATACACTTCAATCCTTGTCAATAAATACTGCTGTTCACTGCAGCTGACAGCAACCACCATGTCCGGGTGATGTGTGTGTGTGTGTGTGTGTGTGTGTGTGCATGTGCATGTGCGCACAGGAATCAATTGGAACTAAGGGAAGAATTGATGAGAATCAACTGGAACCAAAGGCAGGCAAGATGGGATGACTGAACACTGACACCACATTCACAAACATTATAGGGAAACACTTGTTTCACCAGTTTCACTTTCAAGGAGGTGTAAAAGCATGCGGACTGACTGATGTACCCTACACCCCATCTGCTTAAAAAAAAAAATTTCAAGACGTGTGGCCAACACACAGGTCAAATGCATTTGTCAGGCCTTGAGAAACTGTTGCTTCTGTTGCATCTTTTCTTTAGTCTTACCAGCTGTGCACAAGATGAGACACTTTAACAAAGAAACGGAAGACTGCTGGTCATGACAGCAAACACTATGTAAAACTGATTCTGGCATTATCCAGACTAATGCTGGAATCCACAGATGCTTTTTCTCATACACCCTGATAATACAGGTTTATTTTTCCAACTTTTGTAATGATGATAGTTTCACACATAGCTCGACATGCACATTTTTTTCACAAATCCATGAGTCTCACACATACCTTAGTAGTGCAGAATGTCTCACACATACCCTGGTAATGCAGATTATCCTCGTGCGGACGGCACAGCACAGAATCAGGGTCCACCTTCCCTGACATGTCTGTCTTGAAGTCGCCATCGTCAATGTTGGCGTTGTCATCCAGGTCAGTTCCAGTCACCTCCTGCACGCCAATGGCCTTTGCAGAGTCCAGCTTGTGACGGTTGACATGGACGCGGCGACTTCCACTCTGGGAAAACTTCTTGCCGCAAATCTCACAGGTGAATGGTTTGTCCCCTGGTCAACAGAGAAAAAGAAATGCTATAAGATACTTCACCATGGCAAGTTCTGTATAAATCATCCATCCATTTTATTCAGAACATAGATGTGTATCATTCTGCCTACCTGTCTGCATCAAGGTGTCTTCTTGGTCTGACAGTATCTTGATGGTGAAGACAAAAATAATAGTCATTAAGTCCCACAAACATGACCCGTTTCTGTACGTATCAATTCTCTGTTAGAAAATGCAAGACAGGCAGAATGAAGATAGGAACAAAAGTACAGCAGACTTAGGTGTCAGCCAGTGACAAATCACATGGAGAGCCCTTCCAATCACTATCATTGACATTATGAACAGAGAAGACAGGAAGAGGTCTACAACTTACAAACAATGACACTGTAATGAACAGCGAGAGTTCTGCCAATCACAAATACTGACACTGTAGTGAACAGTGAGAGCTCTGCTGGTAACACACACTGACACTGTAATGAACAGAGAGAGTTCTGCCAATCACAAATACTGACACTGTAGTGAACAGCGAGAGCTCTGCTGATAACACACACTGACACTGTAATGAACAGAGAGAGCTCTGTCAGTCACAAATGCAGACACTGTAATGAACAGAGAGAGTTCTGCCAATCACAAATGCAGACACTGTAATGAACAGAGAGAGTTCTGCCAATCACAAATACTGACACTGCTGTGAACAGCAAGAGCTCTGCCAATCAAACACACTGACAGTGTGAACAGGGAGAAATCTGCCAATGTGTTGGTGTGACTGACAGGTCCTCCCTTTAGCTCACTTCACTATTATACCTCACACATGCATCCATATCTCTGCCACTGGTACATGTGAATGTTTGCCTGTGTACATGTCCATTAAAGGAGTTTGCATGTCTGTGTACAGGTACATGTGTGCACATGGTGTGTGAGACGCCATAACCACCTGAATGGGTCAGGGAGTGTTTATGAAGACTGGAATACTCAGCAAAGCGACGTCCACATCCATCAACTTCACAGGCAAAAGGACGCTCTCCTGAAAAAACATGATACATCAGTGATCATTACTGTAAATATTCCTGCCAATATAAAAGTATGGGCAAAGCAAAGCATGTATTGCAGTGAATGACTCCAGGTGCACATATGCACCAGTACGTAGACACTCAAACTGAAAAACTATATTTCTATCAAAAACATCTGAGACTCACAATCATGATTATGGGCATGAGGCAGCCAGAATCACAATCAAATGCCAGCCATTGGGAAACAAACCAGATTTACCTCAGGAAAGAAACCAGGAAAAGGAAATGGCTCTGAGCCGGCCACATCTTGCACAAACCTCCAAATGACTTCATGAGACAATTAGTGGAATGGAAAGGAAATTTTCTATCTAAAATTACGTTTAAATAACATACTTACTGTGACCCAACTAGTGCAGACTCCGGCAGGGGTCTGACATTCCTGCCTGTGCAAACTACTATCCGCCTATGCGGAGAAAATGAAACTACGGCCGATAACCTCCCGGAAGTAGGTAACCTCCCCTTTGTCCCGCTGGCTAACGCCCTCTTTTGACGGCAATATGCCATCACCAGCGCAGCGAGCAGGGAGAACAGGAAGCGGGGAGGACGGGAGGGTCTTAAATTTGGGTCACGGTAAGTATGTTATTTAAACGTAATTTTAGATAGAAAATTTCCTTTTAATTACACATACTTAACCGTGACCCAACTAGTGCAGAAAAGCGCGACAAGGTGGAGGGCTTGCCTGTTCTACCGTCTGTTTGCTGTGATGGCCTGTTGTGCAACTACCACAGAAGCGATGCCTCTTAAGCCATCATCCCGTAGGTGTGCGACGTCTCTCTGGTAGAAGTCGATGAGCCATCATCCCTAAAGCGACAGATGTCCCTCAAGTAGAATTCGACAAAGTAGAGTGTACTGTGCCACCTAAGGATATTGGTGCGGGCAAAGAAGACCGAAGTCCGCAGTCGTATTGTGGGGGAGGTCTGTGGACCACAGCTGTGCTGATAGACGTAGGGCAAAGAAAATCGGGTCGGTGGGTTGAATCCACACTTTACTGAGAGCCCTTCGAATCAAAGGAAGGGAAGGAAACATGTACCCTTATAGGGTTGTCTCATTTGAGCGCGGTTGAGCGTCAATGCAAGGAGATGCACATGTGGTTTGATCTGATGATTCCACATCGGATGTGGGCCGATAGTGGAAGTGATTTTTGGTTTTGAGGGAAACTGTGGCACGAGACAGAGGTAGGTTGCCATGCTGGGCTTGCCTTAGGCATGACAGCCAGATCTGTAGAGCTCCTCCATGTGAGCTGACAGGCAATGGGCGCTCCCCCCACCACTTTTTTGTCATTGCCAAAAAATGACAGCACTGGTATGTTGCCTATGCACAGAATGGCAGACATTTGGCAACAAAAGACTTGATGTCCCTGGTGCCTCTGGGACAAGGTTGTGTAATTGCCCAGGTAGGTATCATCACGAAGGGGCTTACGGAAGGCTTGGTGGCTTCTCTACCTGAGTGTGGCATGTTGGAGCCACCTGCAGATAGTTGTTGGTGGTCAATGGCTGGGTTGGATCAGGCTGTGGAAGTGCGTTTTATGCGCCCACATGTCACTCAGTCTCATTCTGTGGTGGAATACCAAATGAAGAGGGGTTTCCATGGGGAAAATTTTTTGCTGAAGGTTCTGTAGTGAGAAAGGGGACCAGATCCATGACAGGCCTCTGGCTGTGTATGGTGCACTGAGTCTGGGATGGAGCTGGGCGGGGGCAGGGAGGTAAGTGGCTCAAGATGTGTTGTACTGGCTATTTACATCAAAGCACTGATCTGACATATGTTTCCAATATGGCCAACTGCAAAGTGAGAGCTGTATTATCAGTGGTTTCTGAATTGCAAAGGGAAATCATTTGCAGCTTAGCCTTTCATGAATGACTGTGTCTCTCAGACTGGAAGTCAAATTGCACTGGGACTTAGTGCTGTAGCCTTGGGCCTAACTAGCCATTGGGATCCGTCCTAAGGCGCTCTTGATCGAGGGACCGAGGATGCAACTTGGGCAAAACACTCTCTACTGGAAATTGTATAATCGAATTCCAGCCCAAATAGTTGGGACAGCAGTTGCCTCCTCTGCTGTTCCGATGGTGACTGTCGTACACTACTGATTATCATATATTGTTCCTAGGAGGGCACCAATCAGCATGGGTAAATCAGGAAACAGTTGCTGTGTGCTTGAGGGATGAAGGTGTCCACCATGCAGGTTATATTGCAATGTAAGGGAGCCGGAAAGAGTTGACGGGGTCTTGTGGTGCAACCATGTGTCTGAAAGGCATGGTGCTTGCTTCCGAAGTGACAACCAAGTCATCCTCTGACAGGCCCTTGACTGAAGGCTGGGGCTCCATGATGGGATAGCCTGCCTAGGCTAGAAAACCCCTGGAAGTGTCTCATTGGAAAGACAGAGCTTGAGAAGGAGTGGCCATCTGTAACCACAGCAGTGGTTGTGTGTTGAGGCTGAAAGAATCGGGCAGGGAAGACCAAGTGCAGAAAGTGCTTTCAAACGCCAACTGTTTGAGACGTTGATGCTGGATCTCTGTTCAAGCAAGGTGATGGGGTGAACTGATGTGCTTGAATGCGGCATCTGCTGTGCTGGTATGAGTGGGCAGTAAGGTACACCCCTGTGGCTAATGGACGGTTCGTTGTGCTCTGTGAGACGCATCCGTCCTCGTCAATAAGCCTTTCTCCCAAATGTAGAGGAAAACAATTATGACCCAGGCCTTCTGCTACTAGAGAGGAGTGGAAGAGATGGGCTTTGGGTGATTGTCTTCTGCCCAGTGGGCAGTTTTGGGTCCGCAAAAATTTTGGGAATCAAAGATTGACACCCCTTCATGGGAAGGCTGGCTAGGATGTAGGGCCCGTGTGGAGCTGTTGTCACAACCACTGTGGTGCAAACCAATGGTTGTTGTTGGCAAGGGGGGGAAGAAGGGATGCCTTACAAACTGGGGAGGAATGAAGGGCATGTGTGTCCAGAGTGGCACTTCTAAGTTGGACTGCCTCATCCCTCCTTGTGCCAAGTTAGGGCATCTCCAGCCCTATGGTTGATTGTTGTAGGCAAATGAGTTGGGTTGCCTTGTCCCTCCTTGCGCCAAGCGAGGGCATTCTTAGTCCTGTGGGTGGGAAGGGGGTGTGTGGGTCCCTAAGGACCAGCCACTACTAAATGTGAAGGAGCATACATTCAGGCGTGAATGAGGCAGTTTTGTCTGTGAGTGCAGTCGTCCTCCAAAAGCGAGGTAGGGATGAATTTATGAAAATGAATACATACATGTGCAAAGGGAATATAAACTTCCATCAACTCAAGTATTGATGTCAGAAATATGCCAATGACAAGGGATCGAAACACAAGAAATAAGCGGCTGTATAAGCATACGTGTAGCGTGCACAGATATAGCCAAGTAAATGGGTAAGTGTGCATAATCAGTAATGGAAAGGACTCTGTGTATGCACGTAAATATGAGATGTACATACACATATGAATAAAGTGCAAGTACGTAGGCGCAGAGAGTTCAGGGCATTGTGGACAGAAGGCCGCAAATGCAAGTGTGCCTATATTGCTATGTAGGGAATCTCAATGAATAGATGTCAATGAATAGAGATAGAAATATAATTGTACATGTTAATAAGAAAGTTGTCTGAACCTATCCCATAAGCACACACGCATGTGTATTCTGAGGGATAAGTATACATCTATAAGTGAATAAATGTAGCAAGATATCTCATAGATATATATGTGTATATGTGTGTGTGTATATATACGTACACACACACATATACATACACACACACACACATATATACATACATATATATATATACATATATATGGGCTTTTTTTTTATGTATATATATATATACATACATACATCTATATATACATATATATAGCTATATATATATATATATATATTTCGTGATTGTTGATTGTGATAAAAATCAAAAGGACAGAAGGGGAAATATTGTGATTTATTTCCTGTTATTGTGTATCACAAGAAGAGAATGATTATAGGACTGGTTGCCTGCAGAGGGCTGTGTGCGTGTGTGGGGGATGAAGAACCCCAAAGTTCAGTCGCCAATAGCCTGAGAAACAGCAAGAAAGGTGTAGTTGCTGTGCAAAGATGTGTAAAGTCCATGAATGGGCATGAGGACCCAATGAGAATTCGAAGAAACATCGTAGGTGGACAGCACGGGGGGCAGGAGTGACGTGCTGTGTCGGTTACGAATGCGGAGTTGTCTCCCTTGGCGCCGATATTCAGCGAAAAGGATGGTGTCTTTAGAGCACATATCCCCCGGTGTGACGTTTCCTCGCTGTAGAGGGAGGAGCGTCATGCTGCGTGCGAGAGTCCGTGGTTCTATGCCACCTTAACCGATAATAATAATGTCCCTTAGTGCCGTGGGCATCCCGAACCGAATCGGTCGCCATCGGACGCGAGACGGTGGGGACATGTGGCATAATGGCGCCGTAACCAGACAAGATCGGCCCGAGCACTGCCGAGTGGCAGAATTGAGTTATCAAGAGGCACTCCGACGTGGAATTGCCGATATTAGTCTGGGTAACAGTGGAGATATGCAGTGGGGCAGAAAAAACTGTCACTGCCGAAGTTCAATGGGCTGTGCACGCATCTGCTCTGTGCGCAAGGGGTGGAGCAGGCGCTAGGTGTGGCACCAGTGTATAATTGCCACAGCAAGTTCCCAATGGGTTGCTGGTTGTTTGGTTGAGCAGCTTGCTGAGACGCCATTAGTGGATGGGAAACAGCAGCAACCGGCGGTGTGGCAAATGGGGTCATCACCGCAAAGCTTGAAGGGACCGAGCACGCACCTGCACTGTTGGCGAGGAGCCGTGCCGGTAAAGGGAAGTAACTGCGGCGGTCACTGGCAAGGGTGCCGAAGCAGGAGTTGTCTCCCTTGGATCGGAAAATCGGACAAGGGGAGCGTGCACACGCATGGGCAAGCGTGTCCCCTAGTGGTCCACCTTCCTCCCTATCCCTGGGGAGGGCATCCCTAAGCACCTCGGTCGCCATAGGATCTGAGACGGAAGAGGCATGCCGCGTGGGGGGCGTGTGAGCCAATGTCACGGCCGCCGCCACGGACGCATCGCACATAGGGCCCAGTCTAGCGTGCGGATCCAAAGCCAGTGTATGGTGTTGTTTTCCAAAGGGGTTATGGCACATTCCCAGTATGTGTAACTAAAGGGGTTATGGCACATTCCATTGTTGACATGGGAAAAGTGATAGAGGAGATCGACTCGGGTGTCCTACCGACTGGCAGGGCCGAGAAACGCGGATCACGTCGACTTCGTTCGCGAATTGAAAAGGAAAGCATCAATGGCACCACTGACCTGAGTATGGGGTAACGTACCCCTAGAAGTCGCCGGAGAGGGTGCAGGAGGTGGTGGAGGTCTGGAGTCGACCGGAGGAAGCGAAGGAAGTGGGGGAGGCGTCAGGTTGGCGTTGTTGAGAGGGCCAGAAATAGAGGTCCCAGAGTGTCCGCGAATCGATATCGATCGCACCTTAATTTTAGCCCGATATCCCAATCGAACCATATAATTATGTGACCTGGTTCGAGACAAAATTTGACAAAAAACAAGAACGCCAGAGAATCGACAGACAGACAGAAAATACGAAAAAAATTAGCCGTATGGAGAGCACAGGACAGGAGTCATAATGGCTGCCGGAAAAAGAGGGCGTTAGCCAGCGGGACAAAGGGGAGGTTACCTACTTCCGGGAGGTTATCGGCCGTAGTTTCATTTTCTCCGCATAGGCGGATAGTAGTTTGCACAGGCAGGAATGTCAGACCCCTGCCGGAGTCTGCACTAGTTGGGTCACGGTTAAGTATGTGTAATTAAACTCTATTGTAAAGAGGAAAGTAGGCAGACCAAGAAAGACATGGACAAAATGCACAGAGGATGTGTGTGTGGGAGGGATGGGGGGGTGCGTGGGTGTAGGTGTGGGTGTGTAAGTGTGGGGTGAGAGAGAAAGAGAGACAGAGAGACATAAGGGAGGAAACATGGACAAAAGGTGGTTATTAATTCAGTGTCTAAGTCTGACGTACTTGTGGGATGAGTGGAAGAGGTGACTGTGTGTTTGAATGTTAGCGTGTCTGTGTGTCAAATCTTATACATATATTGGTGAAAAGTGCTGTGAGCACACACCTATCATGAAAAGCTGCTAAAAAGACATGGCAACTGATGGAATTCCAGCTTCAGTGAATTCAGTCTTCCGGATCTTGTGTAATGCTGAACATCCAGACTGCCTCCATGTGATATTTCTTTAAAGAGAAATAAAGACCACGCTGCACTTTCAGACTCCATAAGTATTAGAAAATTAGCAGTATTAAACTTGTTTCTACAACTTTATCACAAAAATAACAATCAATCACTACAGCAATTTGTGCCGTGCCAATATTTACAAATAGATTTCCAATTCCTGTGAAACTTTAGTCAATATCGTCTTGTCCAGTAACTGTGCAACTCACCATTAGACCTGTAAGCTTAGAAACAACAAATCATCTAAATGCAGAAAACTACCCAAACATCACTTCGTCAAGCTGAAACCATATTTCTTTCACTGTGCCTTCTCTCCAGTATGAATGACTTTAACCCCTGTGCATGTGACTGTAGCTATTTAGGTTTTCAGGGATGATACCAGTGCCAAAGAGAAAAGAAATGCCTTGTACCTGTGTGCACACGACTGTGGTTTTTCAGATTTCCTGCCGTAGTGAATGACTTGCCACAGTCCTGTGCCGGGCACACGTACGGGCGCTCCCCTGTGTGCGTTCTTTTGTGGACCTGCAGTCTTTGAGCTGTCAGAAACTTCTTCCCACAGTTCACTTCATTGCACACAAAACGACGGTCGTTCCTGGAAAACACACAACACAGTTTTTACATAGTCCATCTGGATGGATTTCTTGTTTTCAAACATGCAATGACATGGTGTGATATCATGTATGTACATATAATACTTGTCTGTTAGTCTGTATGTATACAAACGCATATTATAATATGTAAGCATTTGTGTGTGTACCATGTGTATCATATTGTGTGGCTTCTGAACTACTTCTTTGTGGGCTGCAACTCCCCAGTCACTTGCGTATACATGAGTAGGTTTTTATGCATATGACCATTTTTACCCTGCCATGTAGGCAGCCATACTCCGTTTTTCAGGGGGGTGCATGCTGGGTATATTCTTGTTTCCATAACCCACCCAACGCCGCCATGGATTACAGGATCTTTTTTCAGTGGAAGCCAAACTGTACGGCACCCTAGAGGAGATGCGATGGATGGCAGCCTTCATTGAGGACACTGGGCTGCTCATCTAATGGGAGGCGAACGAGGAATAAGAAGAAGACAGGATCTTTAACATGCGTATTTGATCTTCTGCGTGCGTATACAAACAAAGGGGGTTTAGGCACTAGCAGGCCTGCATATATGTTGGCAATGGGAGATCGGAAAAATCTCCACCCTTTACCCACCAGGCGCCGTTACCGAGATTCGAACGTGGGACCATCAGATTAAAAGTCCAATGCTTTAACAACTCAGCTATTGCACCCGTCAGGGCTTCTGAACAAAGACTGCAGGGAGCAATGGCACTAACAGGATAGCTGAGTATGGCATTTAAGGGCACCTCTCAAACCAGGACATTTGAAGTCCTTTATGTTATCTGCTCTGTTCTGCCGTCGTGCTGTGAGGTCAATGTGCATACAGCATGTCAGGTCAAAGCATAGGTCAGAAAACTGCTCCTTTCTCCTCGCCCACCCCAAACCCCCTTTTTTTCAGCAAATGTAGTGTAGTGTATATGAGAAGTTGGCACACTCTTACGCCTCCTTGGAACTGAAACTGAACAGACAACTAAAAGAAATATAAATGGTCAATCATCTACCTCCCTGCAGACCTTCACAAGTACTGTAAACTACTTGTAATATGCCAAGTATCTAATAAACACCCACGCCCAACTTTAGGATGAAATTTGTGCACAGTGGGGGTGAGTGCTTTACAAGGCAGTTTACAGTACTGTATTATAATATCCTAATATATTCAGCAGCTGCCTCTTCTCATCTGATCCCTGTCCCTCTCCCTATTAGAACTGGGAACTGACGGATGCCTTGCTAGACTTGTCTTCTGCTTTTCTGGCTGACTAGTTTCAGACCCTGGGACAAAGCGAAACGTACGTGTGAGCCAGCTGGTGATACTTGAAGTGGGCCTGCCAGGCAAACTGCCGACCACAGCCCTTCACTTTGCACACGAACGTCTTGGGCTCACTGGGTTGAGCTTCAAAGATCGCGATCTGTTTTTTTGGCCCAGCCCTTCCTGCCGTCTTCCTCTCCTGTTCCAGGTCTTTGCGTAGATCTGTTGACACATTGCATGCCAGCAGCAGGGATTAAGAAAGCTTTCAAACTATCAAACGCAAGACAGATCAAAGTACATTTACTCAAATCACTCCAACATGTGTCTTTAAAAACATTCTTGAAAAGCAATGCTTTGGTAATCCATCTGTGGCGTACATGATCTATATGGATTTGACAGGTGTCAGATTTCCTGCTGTGTAACACACACACATGTATGTATGCATCCATCCACATATTCATATATATACCCTTGCTTTTCTGAAAGTAACAGAACTTACGTGAAATTTTAGGTGTTTGAAGTTCTAAAACATTTACACAATTAAGGATGTACCGATTCTCCTTGTGGTCACTCAGTGAAACAAACTTCAAGTCCTTCCACTGGCTGATGCAATATCCATCGCCAGTCCACATGCAGCATCACCTGACTGGTCACTTCTCACAAAATGTCAGTGCTTTCCATCAATGCACAGTTACACACAGCGGGACTCGCTGGGAATAAAACAGCACAAACTTATGTCTTCATCAGAACCCAAGTCATTTTCCTTTTTTCTCTCTTATTTATTGTAGAACAAGTAACCTTCCTGACTTTACTGAATTCTGAATTCCTATGGTACACACCAAGGCAACATATCATTGTTTATTTTGTCTGCAAGTCTTATCTAACACTTCCAGGACTGATGGACTTTGCTTTCTCTAACAAATCTCAAAAGCAAATTTGCACTTTCCAGCTTGATCATGATACACTATGTTAATACTGTCAGGCAATGCGCACAGTATAAAGCAAACCAGGAGAACCAAACACAAGAGCGCACATGCGCCGCCTTACCATTGGCAAACTGGACCTTTGGGCAAAGTTTTTCACTGCCACCACCTTCCTCCTCCTTCTGCTTCTTTGCTTTCCTGCCTTCTCTTCCCTCTTCCTTCCCTTGTGCTGACAGCTGCTTGGCAATCTCCTGACGGGTGTCAGAGATGAGGTTGGCTTGAGCCAGTGAGTGCAGGTTGGACAACTGCAGCGAGGACCATGGGCCAGCACCAGACACACTGGCTGAGGGGTCAACCAGGACACTGGCCTCCACATCCCCACTGGCATTGGTGGTCAGCACAATAAGGGGAGTGGTCATGCTTGTCTGTCACAACACACAGCACAGTGAGGGGCGTGGTCATGCTTGTCTGTCACAACACACAGCACAGTGAGGGGTGTGGTCACGCTTGTCTGTCACAACACACAGCACAATGAGGGGTGTGGTCACACATGAAATACTTGTAACATCAGATCTGGCTCATCAATAATGAACACCAAAACAGAAGTACCTGATTTTCCTTTACTTCTAAAAAACAACAACAAAAACAATTACTTTCTAAAAAGCCTCACCCTGGTAGAAAACATGAAAAAACTGCAAATGCTACAGAGGTTCAGACTCGTCAGGAGAACAACTCCTGCAGCTGACAGTAAGAGGGCAAACAGTCATGGAGCACTCAAAGTACACACAATGAAGAACAACATAAATGTGCTCCTCCAACCGGTGGTATGCAAAGAATACATATAAACACAAATGGAAGAAATTCAGCATCAATGATGCACCATCAAAATGAGGCCCTGCGTTAACCCTTTGATGTCAGACAACGTCACAGTCAGTGTCAACTATTGGCAAACAATGTTTCGGATGAAGCCAAGTACTGATTTTGAAACATGAAAGTCCCGCGTCCCAATACTGAAGGAAAGCATGTATTCATTCAAAATAAGAGATGAAACAAAGAATACACCATCCGTTTAAAAAAAAGCTGACTGACGAAACATATGATCTACAATTTTACCAAGTGAACAAGATGTACGCTTTGTACCTGCATCATCTGCCCCGCAGTGCTGCCCCCACCGCTCAAAGCAGTTCCCCCCACGGACACCACAGGCCCTGAGTCAGCCTCGCTGGTCACTGGAGCCATGTCGCCACCCAGCATGCCCTCACCCTTGACATCCCTCTTGAGAGCAGTGGACAGGTGGAAAGCACCGTCCTGAATGTTCTCCTCAGGCTCCAGGGCCAGCAGGTCATTCATGGCTGCCGCACGCAGAATGCCTTTCACAGCCAGCCAGATATGCTCTCCCGGTTTGTGGGTCTGCTCACAATGTTCACTTGTCACCACAAGTCTGCAACATCACACCAGACCAAAATTTATGATGTGAAAAGTTCATGTCTTGTTATTCTTTTCATCTATTGTCAACTCTTTCTACTCCAATGACAGGGTGGTCTTCAGATTTACATAACCAGTTTACAGAGGTTAAGTGTACTTTCTTGAGTGAGTGTGCAATGGTAATTCACTGAAACATCACTTGTTATTTTTCTCATCTATTGTCAGCCCTTTCCCCTCCAATGACAGGATCATCTTCAGATTTACATTATGAGTTTACGTGTGAAGTGCACTTTCTCAAGTGAGTGTGCAATGGTAATTCACTGAAACATCACTCCTTCATCCAGTAAAACATTATTACTTCATTTTTTCTCCGAAAACTGATTCCTCTCTTCTAGATCACATACACCATCATTTCCATTTACCATGTCAATATTTCATTTCCTATCTTCTCACACCATTCACTTTTCCAGAGAAACACCATTCCTCTCATCCAAAGAAATGCTGTTTCTTTCTT
This sequence comes from Babylonia areolata, assembly GCF_041734735.1. Lineage (NCBI taxonomy): Eukaryota > Metazoa > Mollusca > Gastropoda > Neogastropoda > Buccinidae > Babylonia > Babylonia areolata. Next base: position 38,150,113 of record NC_134896.1, on the reverse strand, counting down.
TTAGAGATGTCATAGGCTGTGACCTATGTGACATCATCCATACTGTGCATCTATGTCATAAGCTGTGTGACATCAGTAGTGTGCATATATGTCATGAGTTGTGTGACACCAGCAATGTACATCTGTCATGACCTGTGTGACATCAGCACTGTACATATACGTCAAGTTGTGTGCCATCAGCAATGTACATATGTCATGAGCTGTGTTACATCAGTACTGTACATACATACATACTGTACATAGATGTTTATCATGAGCTGTGTGACATCAGCACTGTATCTATATGATATCTATATCTGTTATGTATCTGCATAAACTTAGTTATGTTGGCAAAAACACAGACAACTTTCCTGTAAAACGCAATTTAGCAGTGGAAGTAAACAGCTTTATCAGTAGGACGTTTTTGTTTTTTTTTCTCTCTTTTTTTTTTTCTTTTTTAATAGACTGGGGTGTCCATCTACCGAATAGAAGAAGGGGGACAATTTTTTACTGCTTATGCAGGAGATCTGTAGCAATAAACTGAAAATGTGAGCAAAGAACCAAAATATAAGCTTGGCTTCCAGTGTTTGTTGGGGGGGGGGGGGGGGGGGGGTTGTCAGCAGAATGGAGGAAAACAGAAAATCCTTTGTATTCATCAGTAATCTTTGATTGGAACCAGTTACATGGAAGTAGCGTTAGGTTAACTGCAGTGTTTACACAACAGAGGCAATTGTCAACCCTCTGAAAAGAAATCGCACATCATTTAACCTCTTCAGCACCAGGCATTTTTTTTTTTTTTGTGCGTCCTATTTATGCCAGTTTTAGGTTGCAGAGGGTAATAATGAACAAAAAATTACTGCACACAAACTACTGCCAGAAGTATACATTACCCAAACTTTTCTGAAAGGAAAATGAACAGATTATCAAATTTTGATATTTACAAGTTCATTTAACACAATGACTGTTTTCATCTCCTTCAATTGCAACTCCTGCTGTGCCACACACACTCACTTCATGGTCACTTTCAAACAGTATCAAAGAGGTTAACAGTGACCCAGTTTTTTTCACAGTGCAGGGGGAGGCGGGTGGGTACTATTCACAAGCTCACTTCCAGATGATAACTGTCTGATCAATGTGGACGTGCTTTTCTAAAACCATGCTGTACACGCAATTTACACCTCACATGCAATTCACACCTTGCACGATACTGTTCACCCCTTTATCACTCTCTCCCTCCCTCCCTGCTCTGAATAAGTGGATGGTTTGTATTTAAGGTCATCTCTAAGTCAGCCAGTCTCTTCCACTGTATCTCTCCTCTGTACTGTAAACTTATGAACCGCAGAGAACATTAAGATCCAGTTATGAAAAGCTGCTTAAAGTCCCAAGGACTAATCTGAAATGCGATGGAAATAGGTCTTTCAGAGCTCAGATTCCCCAAGTGTGGAATTCTCTACCTTCTTCTCTCAGAAATGCCTCTAATCTACATTCCCCGAAGTCAGATCTGAAAACTTACCTTTTCCATAAGCATTTTTGTTCCAAGTGAGTGTGTGTGTGTGTGCGTTTGTGAGGGTACAGTGCTCTTGTACACGTGTGTAAGTGTGTAGACATATCAGTATATCCAAACAGAATACTTATGCAATTCTGTTTTTAGTACAGTTGATATTTAATGTCAGAAAATGTGTGTGTGTGTGTGTGTGTGTGTGTGCGTGTGTGATTGTGTTTGTGTATGAGCGTGTCTGTGAGGGAGGGACATTTGTGTGTGTGTGTGTGTGTGTGTTCTATGAAATACGTTAAAAAAAAATCTAAACCTTATTTACTTCATAGCTTTTATAATCTGATTCATGTCTGAAATGTGCTTTTTAATTCATATGAACACACTGGATGTTTTCCATTGTCAGAGAGCAGTTGATATATTTTTTAAGGCATGTTTACAGTCAACTGGATGATGTAAGGCGCTTTGAGCAGCATTGGTGCTGGATATCGCGCCATAGAAAAATTATGAATTATCATCATTATTATTAGCCACAGAATTATACTGGACCTCCTGTTCAGCTTTCTCTCCTTTTCTGACAACATCTGGCTCTTCAACTACACCCACCCTCTCTCCTCTCTGCAAATCATCACTGTAACTTTCACAAGATTTTGCCACACCTAGCACACAGTTCATCATCGTCATTGACTTATAAAGCTTATGCAACAACTTGAATGAAAAAATCTCAATTTTTTTTTGGTAACACACTGCTGTCTCAAGCCAGCAGGGTAAGGTTGTGGTTCATTGTCCGCCACTTTGAAAGCACTGTGAGGGGGGTATTGACAATAACACCCAGAAATTATCATATAAAGTGTGATTGGCTGTTGCTCCTCACGAATAAGTGGACATATAATTATAAAGTTTTCTGACTGGTAGCTATTGGGACACATCAACTTTACAATAGAACTGTGAAAATTCCTGAAATAACGCTGACATATATAACATGTGCAGACATATAATATACATCATGGGGCACTTAAGGGGTTAATTTTGTACAATCAGACAACTATTGAAGGCCTTCCATTGTATGTCTCCAGAGACATGTAATACAGAGAAATTTTTCAACAACAGGAAAATAACCACCCTGCACAGGGACAACAGAGTCATCGGCAAGTCGATGTTGGGTCATGTAACATAAAGTAGTAGTAGTAGTAATAGTAGTAGTAGTACGTAGTAACAGCATACCAAACAATAATCAATGTTAGCACTACAAAGCAGAATGGAATAACAATGCCTGGCATCCTGGAATTCTGATTCTGTGACTGCATACCAAGACATTGTCATGGCAGCTAACAATCAGCCAGTCTTCTTATTTCCCCTTTATATTAACTAGGTCTCTGTGTGTGTATGTGTGTGTGTGTGTGTGTGTGTGTGAGAGAGAGAGAGAGAGAGAGAGAGGAGAGTTCCATGGCCATCTTGGATCTTGAGCATGCGCTTCTTTCATCCCAAATGTGAGCTATGCCAAAGGCAATCAGCATGGACAAAAGAAACAAACATGTGCAACCTCCACACTTTGTCTCTTCTGTCCCTGTGTTTGTGAACCCCACATGTGTTGAAATTGTTCTTACACAGAAGGAAAAAGGCACAGGTAAGATTTTTGTGTGTATTGTGATCAGAACATCAAGAATGATTTCGGATTTGTGTTTGATCATACCACTTTCATTGTCTCATCAATCAACAGGATATGACTTGTAAAAATAATAAAATAAAAAATATCAAAAAAGCATGAGCTTTTTGTTTTCAAGTATAAACTTCTTGTACATAGTATAAACATTATTCATTATCATGCTCTTGTTTGGTTGACTGCAACTGGTGCATGATGAGCACACTCCCCCCCCCCCCCCCCCCCCACCCCCCACCCTCCCCTCCACCCCTAGACAGCACCAGGTGAAGCTTACAGATTGTAGTTGTATAATTTGTGAATTCATTATGAGTGTTTCACCCCAAAACCGTCAGGCAACAAAAAGTCATTACGTCTTCAACATCTGTGTAATATATGTCCGCTCATTAATTTTCTACTGTTTATCAAAAATGATTATACATGAAAGGTGCATCGCACCATGCGGAACATCGTGGATTTCAATCTGCTGTCCTTCATTTCTTAAGTTGATAGCCTCCATTGCTTCTATCAAACACTGTTCAATGAAAGGGTGTTGTTGCATTGGGAAGAAACATGAGTAGAAAAACATTCATATATTTATATATAGTATGAAATGAGTATAATATAATCAGATAACTGGGTACGGTGAATTACAAAGACCAGTATACTGACAGAATTACACATAGCAATAATGGGTCAACATATATGATATACTCGTATATGTAACTAGGGAAACGTTTGGGCCAGAGACAGAGAGCTGGAGAGTGAGAGGGTGAGAGAGCAGTATAACATAAATTCTGAGTTTTTGTCTACACAATGAAAGATTATTATACTGAACATAGAAATCATAGTAAAGTCCATCGTTGGTGCAGTTGGTTCGACCTCCAAAAAGAAAAAAAAAGAGCTGACTGCTTGGTCCACATCACGGCTCACCTGGACTTCTTTCTATCGTCTCATTTTCTCATTGCATCAGCTGGCAGCTCGATTGACATAATTATATTTCATTTCTTTACTCGTGTCATCATAATAGATATGACGTTAATAAATATCAACTCAGATGGACGTCCATAATTCCAGAAACCATACCATGAGCATGTCTCTGTTGATATTTTCAACCCCGAAAGGTGAATGTGATTATACTATTTTTGGCAACGGGCTTCCACTACAGTCAGAAATGAGTCAAAGTGTCGAAGGTTTTCATTGGATGCAGTCTAAAAATTTTCCAGTGGTTATACATTCCAGAAATCATCAACGCAAAAGGAAACATATGACTAGATAAGAGTTAGCGTATAAAACGTGCATGTTTAAGTTGAAAACAAACTAAAAGACAATATGTCATAACGTGTTAACTAAATAAATTAACTAAAATGGCACGGCTCAGTTAAAAATACATTGACCAATGGACATGAGTCTTTCTGTGTTGTGGAAAATGCCGACTGTCCGCGGAGTTTAATATGTACTGTACATGTATTAAAATGTATTATTTTTTATATAGCTTGTTACCAAAACATTTTATTTTGTGAATTATGCTATTGTAACAAGAAAAATGCAAAAGCTTTCGCACGTTCCATACTTTTTCACACTTTCCGAACATTACCGAAAAATTGCGGACATGGCGAACGCTTACCAGTTTCAACCGGTTTGTAAGTTTGGGTGTTTTCTTCAGAAATACGTCAGCCGTCGACGATCCGATAGTTGTCGGTAAGAAAATGAACATACCCGTATTATAGCCTCAGAAGTTGTTGTATTATAAGCCTTACAGTGTTAGAAAAATACATTGTTATGTTTTAGTCACGTCTTGTAGGGCGCCGCCATGTTGAAGCGAATATAAACAACGGAAGTCCATGACTTGACAGCGTAAAGAACCACATGTCTGTGATTGGGCAGTATCAGCCAGATCGAGCTGCTCCAGATTTTGAATGACATTGGTTGTTGCTTCTTCGTAAGGTTCGATTTCTTTAACTTACTGTATTACATAGCTGTCGACATGATGGTAGTATGCACAAAGGTGTCATTAAAATGTTGCAAGTAGTGACACTAACGTAACTGAGTGCTTCGTTTCAAATTAAATTTACCTCCACAAAGCCACGCGGTCGAGCATGTTGGTTTTTTTATTTCCCACCAAGTGTGATGCTCTGCTCATAGCTTTTTGGTTTGTTTGTATTTGTGTTTAATTAAATGGCTTACTGAAAGAATTGATTGTATTAGTAGAGACTTAAGTGGGTCAATGTGTCCTGTGTAAAAATGTTTTTGATTGAATTAACACTTCTGGTTTGCATTGCATTGTCATACGAATTTACGATGTTACGCTTGGTATTTAGTCACCATTGTCAATGTCACCATCAGTGAATCATTGAAAAATAATTCTTGTTAATATGTAATTGTTGAAGCTATTGTAAGTACATCTTGAATGTAGTGGGAAGAGGTTATATAGATCGGAAATCCAGTAACTTAAATCAGTTAAAAGAATGTTTTTTCTTATGTGGATGCCATACATTATGAATATGATTATTTGATGTGAAGATTTTACACTTGCTACTAGTTTTGTTTGCAGTTAGGAATGCTTCTTTGATATTTCTTCTTTTGATTTGTTTATAGAAAATGAAATCTCTGTGGGGAGATTACTGTCAATGGTATCAGTATCAGCCCAGTGTAATGAGATGAATTTGAAACATCACATTTAATCAAATGATGTTTTATGTTGCACTTCTTTTCAGTCACTTCTCTTGACTTGTTATCCATCTCTTTTCAGTTTTCTTTTCTATTTTATTTTCTTAAGAAAAAGACTATTTGATAATACTCCTTTTTTGTCCATTTCCTGATTTTCATTGGAAATTTCCAAATATAACTGATCATGATCTGAAATGTTTGTGTTTTCAGATCAGAGTGTGGACAGATTACAAGTAAAAGCCAGTGTGCGAGTGTTGGATGTGTGAGTGAAGATGGCGAGCATGGCTGAACAAGCAGCAAAACTTTTGGATTTCAATCAGAAGTTGGATATTCAGCTCTTAGACAGTGTGGTGACTTCCATGTATACAGCTGAAGGAGAGCAGGTAATAACTCTTGAAATTACTCCCTTTTTTTTCTTTTCTTTTTGACTCACCTGTGTAAACAGTGTGAGTCTATGTAATAACCGGGTGTTGGGTTCATGGTTGTGTGTGTGTGTGTGTCTCACTGTCTGTATATGAACCTGTGTTCATGGTAAAGTTGAACATTGTCATTTTCTTTTGAAAAACTTTGTCTGCCCATACCAAATTTGGATTACACATGGTAGGGAAAGATATCTTCACAGTCATACCAATAATAGATTGAAAGTTTTCTAGATTAAGCAGTAGTTCCGGATCGCCAACGGTTTATTTCATTCAGGATCCGAATACAAAAAATTTCAAAATATGGTCAGGTTTGAAGATGGTCTGACCTCAGTTTTTTTTGTTTTTGTTTTTGTTGTTTTTTGTTCGCAGTTAAAAGAAAGAAATACATATATATTAGTATTCTGGACAGAACACATACAGTGACAGTAATGACACCATCCGCATATTTACTCCATGTGAATATTTTATTGTGGATACTGAATTAACTGGAATGAACATGAAAGAGAAATTGAATGGACAGCATTGTAGTTTCTGCTAGTATATTGAATACGCATATCTAAATAAGATGGTTACTTGATGTATTTTGCCTGGGGTCCTTTACCGCATACTATAAAAAATTTCTTAAAAAATCAAGATATTCCAAAATAATATGATTGAAATGGTGTTATCACCTAAAGTACCGTAATCAGTTTATGACACAAAACAAAAACATATGTGTAGATAATTTTTTTAACGTCATTGGTAGGCCCACAATAGCACTGTAAGTGAGTGTACTTATTCATGAACTAAATGTGCTGGGTTCAAACCTGCTAACATCCTTTCCATCCTAAACACACACACACACACACACACACACACACACACCTCACCCATTAACTTTATATTTTTAAATGCAGAGTACTTTTTTTTATTATTAACTGGATAAATTGTGTATCAGAAGTGAGTCTTGAAGGTCTTGCCTCTCTTGTTTTTATATGTTGGTTATGTCAGTTACCCGTCTTTAGTGTTTTTTCAGCAATGGCAATGCCAGAGGCGATAGATATAGACAAAAATAGCAAACATTTGAAGTCCTCCATTTCTTCAGTTGATAGCTCCGCAAGCCTGTTGCTACAACCAAACCATGAGGTGTCATCGTATGCACAATAGGAAAACCAAAATATTTACTGTCAACAGTTTTGGAGTTTTTCACACTTTTTTTTTTAAAGCAGTATCTATGCAGCAATCTTAAGATTGTATTGTAATTTGTATTTCTCATTTTGTCACAACAGATTTCTTTGTGTGAAATTCGGGCTGATCTCCCCAGGGAAAGCGCATCACTACACTACAGCGCCATCCATTTTTTAATATTTTTTCCTGCGTGCAGTTTTATTTGTTTTTCCTTTCAAAGTGGGTTTTTCTACAGAAGTTTGCCAGGAACAACCCTTTTGCCATGGGTTCTTTTACATGCGCTAAGTGCATTCTGCACACGGGACCTCGGTTTATCGTCTCATCCAAATGACTAGCGTCCAGACCACCACTCAGTCTAGTTGAGGGGGAGAAAATATTGGCAGCTGAGCCGTGATTCAAACCAGTGTGCTCAGCTTCTCTCACTTTCTAGGCAGACGCATTACCTCTTGGCCGTCACTCCACTCCAAGATCATGGAGATGCTTCTAAAATGTGCATTTAAGGACCAAACTTGATGTGTTATGTTTCATTGTCATCCAAATGAAACAAACTTTCAAAATATGATATTTTTTAACATGCTTGTAGAGCATGATCATTTTGATGACCTTTGACCTCTGTTGCTAAAAATTAAAAAAATGAGCATTTTCAGTATTTTTCACGTTCTCACTGAGCAGTCTTAAGATAATGGGTTCAAGGTAACAATTTTTACTTTCATTTAGAAAGCGATCATTTTTCTTTCATTTGAAACAACCTTTACAGTACTGTGTCAGAAACTACACATTCAGTGCTATGAATAAAAACCTAACTATATTTCCTGATTGGTTACTACAAATCACATAACATCATAAGTTATCTACACCACAACAGACTTCCTGTTTTGCAGAAAAAAAAAGAATAATTTACAAAGTAAACACAAATGTAGCATTCAAAGGATACAAAAATAAAGATTTTTCACAAAATACAGTTTCAGTTTTTTTAACGATATATCTCTTGACATTGTTACTAAAAATAGACCACTCCCACCTGAACGATTGACCTATTTTAACAGTGGAAACAGTTGTTTTTGTTCTTTGGATACACATGGGTTATGAAGAGAATGTCAAAAAGAAGCCAATTTGTTTTTAAAAATCTATCTCTTTTTTTTAATATGTCGATCCTGAATGTACAGAAAACATCCTGAGGAAGAAACTATGAAAGAAATGTATGGGACAAACAAACCTATACATAGTTTTTTTCAGAAGTCATCACTCTTCCATTCTGGCTTTCCCCTGTCGTAACTTTATTGGTAATAACAAATTGAGTATACTTGTTTCAGAATTCATCACTTACTGGTAGAAGAACAACAAACAAACAAACAAACAAACAAGCAAAAAACAGACCCCGCCACTGCCCTACCATCCTTGCATTTGAGTCCCACACATATACATGCTTGATCTTACCTTCATGAAAACTCCGAAGGCAGCTCCTGCTATCCACAAAGCACATGTGGTTTCCACAGGTAACACACATCACATTGTTTTTTCAGTATTCTTTCTTGATCTCTGCATAACATTTTTTATACAATTTTCTCTCTCTCTCTCTCTCTCTCTCTCTCTCTCTCTCTCTCTCTCTCACTCTTTTATTTTATTTTATTTATTTTTTTACCATATCTATCATGTAATTCTGAAATGCCTGGGTGAATTTTTTTTTTTTTTCTAAAATTTTGAAATAGAATAAAAGCATTTACTCATGCAATGTCAATGAAATGGAGGGTAAAAAAAAGTTGTCCACCATTTGTTTGTTTTGTGTAATGCATTGTATCAGTTGATAAACTGATAACTTTTGTCCACCCAACCCATGTTTTCATTGTCTTTAACTAGTTCTGTAGTAGTAGCTGTCTTACACTGATTTTTCTAAACTTTCCCAGAACTTTTGATTTATGATGAACAAAGCCGGATCTATTCACCATATGAGTTGCTGAAAAATGAAAGTTCTGTTGTCTTCACATTGCATACAAAGTATGTCCACTGGCTGCAGATATTGGTTGATGTCAGCCCTTGTTTTGACATCCACCATGTAGACTCCATGTTCAAAAGGCGGAGAGGGTTAGGTGATCCTGGATCTTCCATGTTGTAACCTGCATTCCTGTAACAAAAAGCAAAAATCACATTTTTTTTTTTCAGCTCATAGAAAAGTGCACCCAAAAATAACGCATGCAGACGTGCATGTGCGTGCGCGCGCGCGCGCTCACACACACACACAAACACACACACACACACAAATGTTACATACTTACAACTTTCATACACCTTGTATGCAAGAGAAAAAAGCACACGCACACACAGACTGTCATATGAAAAATGCATAAATCATGGACACACATGATTATGTCCAACGCAGCATCAGTACAGTTCATTCCTGTTGCTTAGTTTGTCTTGAATTCTCAGAGCGAAGCACTTGCTCCTCTGCAAGCTGAAACTGGGTCAGTCTGCTACAATTCTAGATCTATCCAGCATGTGATATGTTGAAGCAGAATTATATGTTTAAATATGTTATTGACTGTCAAATGATCAATAAGACACATAAGAAATAAGCCGAAAATTATTTTCCAGTGACCAGTTTTCATCATTTGTGTAATCACAACTGTGATGTTTTTAGTTAGCTGAAGTCAAATGATGAAAATGAAACACTTACGCATGGCATCGTCTGCTATGGTCTGGAATCCATGAAGGGATATACTAGGGTCTTTGTCTGTATCACTGTCAGACATGGCATCCTGTAGCGCCCAGGTCTCTTCATCAGAGCTATCGAAGGCTTGGTTTTCCGAGAAGAGTCATTTGAGGTCATATTGCAGGAAAAATTGGCGAGCACTTGCTGGGTCAAATGTCAAAATTCAAGATGGCAAATGAAGCAAAAGCATGTGGCGATCTTCTCCTTTCGTGTAAATTCAGGACAGTATTTTTTTAGGTTAATACTTTTTTCATGCTAAATGTGTCTGTTTAGATTTACTTAAGTGAACGATTGCTTCTGTTGATTTAAATTTTATAATAGATCAGTTTACTTCTTACAGTACACAGTTATTATTTTTAAACTAATCAAGGTCTGTGTGTGTGTGTTTCTGTACAGCAAAGAGTAGCCCAAGAAGTATTGACTCGTCTCAAGGAACATCCTGATGCATGGACTAGAGTGGACACTATTTTGGAGTTTTCCAGCAACCAACAGACCAAGTACTACGCATTACAGATCTTAGAAAATGTCATCAAGACTCGATGGAAAGTTTTGCCACGAACACAGTGTGAAGGTGGGTCACCCAGACTGTTGCTGTTTGCTTCATCTTCTGCATCATGTTGTCAGTTTAAAAAGAAACAATAAACCTTCTTTTTTTTTTAAGTATATAAGGCAGTACATAACACATAATGGAATTGAAAGGTAGTGGTCAAATCAGTTTGATGCAACCAGAGCTCCACATGTGTGAAAATCAGCTATAGTTTATTCAGTTTTAAAGAAGTCAGTATCACTATCAGTAATGATTGTTAATATTGCAAAGTGAGCCAGTTTTTGCAGGCATTGTTGATATTGCAAAGTAAGTCAGTTTTTGCAGGCATCAGCCAGTGAAGTAACCTTAATTCCCAATGAGATTCACTTATTATTGTCTCTATTTTCTTTTTGAGTCTGGGGTTGTGGGGGCATCACAGTTATCCAGATGCAGGTCAGGAGAAAATTGTAGTGAGAAAGATGACATGGAAATGCAGAAACTTGAGAACACTTCAAGGTTTTCACCCAGACCTTTGGTCAGAAAAAAAGTTATTTCCGTTGTTAACCCAACAAGCACCACTTTATATGAGGATTTGAACTTGAGACCCTTAGATAGTAAATCCATCGATCTGACTGCTTGACTGCTACACCATCATAAACTTTAATACATAATTCAAGGAGACTGATCATAAAGACATAACATTGGTACGCCTGGATATAAGTAATAAATGTTACGAGGAATTGTTTGAAAATTAGATAAAATATTCCAGTACTTTCCAAGATGAAATATCACAGTTAGCAATCAAGTTGTAGCAAACACATTTATGACTTTAGTATTTCAGGTATTTATAAAATTCCTTTTGCATTTATCTGTTTCAGGTATAAAGAAGTACATTGTTGGCCTCATCATCAAAACCTCGTCGGATGCAGCATTGTTAGAGAAGGAGAAAGTCTATGTGGGCAAGCTCAACATGATCCTTGTACAGGTTTGCTATTTATCTATCATTTATTCTCGTCAATGAATATGTCATATTATTGCTGACCAATATCTCGTGTCACCAAATGTTCAGTGTATATAGTCATTCTATGTCCAATGTGTATGGTTACTTTGTGTCCTGTGTGTATTCAGCATTGTAAGTCGGATCAGTGAACTGGAGGGGGCGGAGAGGGTAAAAAGTTGTGTGGGTGTTAGAATGAGAAAGTATTGTTAATATATAAGCCATGTTTCTGATGACTGTTATTGGATGTTTTATTTTTTCCAGATTTTGAAATACGAGTGGCCAAGGAATTGGCCCACATTTATCAGTGACATTGTTGGAGCCAGCAAGACCAATGAATCCCTCTGTCAGAACAACATGATCATCCTCAAATTGCTCAGGTACCATATTAAAAGACCAGCTCTCTGGTGTCAACTTCAGCTGTACTTTTATTCATATGTGCTAATGCATGAATTTGTTCACACATTTAAAAAAAAAAAAAAAGGGGGGGGGGGGCTAAATTTTTTGTTTGTTTGTTTGTTTCTGTGTGTTTGAAATAATCCTGTGTTCTGGTTGTTTTCCAGTGGACTAGGCATTGTTCTTAACTGAGTGCTTCTTTTTCAATATACTGTACACTTTTCATTTCACGACTGCTTGTTCTCCATGTGTTGTACTCTTTTTATGCTATGACTGCTTGTTTCCAAGTGTACTATCCATTCTTCATGTCATGAGTGCTTGTTTTCCAGTGTACTATGTACTCCTTGGTCATGAGTGCATGTTTCCCAGTGTACTCTTAACTCCGCATGTCATGAGTGCTTGTTTCCCTGTCTCCTTTGCACTCTCTGTTTCATGAGTGTTTGTCTCCATGTACTGTACTCTTTTATGCCATGACTGCTTGTTTCCCAGTGTACTATCCATTCTTCATGTCATGCGTGCTTGTTTTCCAGTGTACTATACACTCTTAATGCCATGAGTGCTTATTTTCCAGTGTACTATGTACTGATGTCATGGGTGCTTGTTTCCCATTGTACCCTGCACTCTACATGCCACGAGTGCTTATTTCCCAGTGTGCTATGCATTCTTCATGTCACAGGTTTTCTGTTGTTTTATTCTAAGTGTACCATGGAAGCAAGTTACCAGTACTTTTTTTCGGTGTACACTGCAGTGCTTTTGCCTTGGAGGAATTTGTTCGGAACAAAACCACTCTTTTTTTTTTTTTCTTTTCTTTTTTTCCTTTTTAAGGGAAATCAGTCAGACATTTTTGTCATCAGGGATGACTAGACTATACAGTATACTGAATCCATTCTCATTTTGTTGTGTCTGCAGTGTTTTATGTATTTGGCTGTGTTCATTCTTGTCTGTTTCTTGTTTTCTATCATTGTCTTCTGTCCTTCAAGTTGCCTTTGGTATTTTTATTCCAGACTTTACCTTCTTTGGATCTGCAGCTTGTTCGACTTTTTTGTGGTTTATATTCCATCATGATATTCATTTTCATCTTCTTTCTCTGCTACCTCAAATGGTTGTTTCTTCTGAGTGTCCTCTTCTTTTCACCAATATGCATTCTTCCTTCTTCTCTTCTTTGGTCATTTTCACACTTGATGGCAGACAGGGGCTCATGTCTGGTTGTGTGTGTGTATTACATTTAGTGTGTGAATGGGTGTGCACAAATAATGGTGTGTGTGAATTTGTGTTTTTGTAACATATCCTAGTTTTGTTCATTATCGTTTTCCCCTTTTTGTTCCCAAGACTATTTTATTTCATTTTTGTCATTCGTTAAAGACCATATACATAAATGTTGTTTAGGCATCTGTCATGCAAAGCAATGGAACATCCATCTTTCCCTCTCCCTCTCTCTCTCTCTCTCTCTCTCTCTGGCAACCATTTTGCATACTTCAGAAGAGTGTATTTTACTGTTGGCTTCTTAAAGCGAAATGGTCTGTTTGTTTTCAGTGAGGAAGTGTTTGACTTCTCCAGCGGTCAGATGACTCAGGCCAAAGCTAAGCACCTAAAAGACACTATGTGCAGCGAGTTTTCCCAGATCTTCCAGCTCTGTCAGTTTGTAATGGTGAGTTGTGCCCGTGGCATTTTTAGATCAGTGTTGTGAAGCTTGTGATACCTTGTTCTGTTGGAAATCCCCATTTTGATAGAAGTGTCTTGTTCTGTTAGAAGTTTTATGATACTAGGTATATTAATAATTATGTTCTGTTTGTTGTCAGTGGTGCATCGATCGAAGTAAAGTTGAGGGTGTCTAGTGTCACTCCATGCTGTTTGCTAATTTCACTGAGCCCCTTATTTTGCCATGGTTTCAGGACAATTCCCAAAATGCTCCACTGGTAGGGGCAACACTGGAGACTCTTCTGCGCTTCCTCAACTGGATCCCTCTTGGTTACATCTTTGAAACAAAGCTGATCACTACGCTCATCTATAAGGTAAATGGATGTCCTCAATGCACAGTAAAAAGGTTGCTAAAAATTGGTAGTAGATAACTTCAGTATGATGCAACAATGCTATTGACATGCACAGTTTCACTAATTGTCACTACTGGTTATGATATTGATTCACAGTAATTTTTATCCATGTAAGTTTGTATTTCTGTGAATTAAGTATTTATTAGCCTAAAAAATTCATTGTCAAAGACCAGGGGATGGGAGGAAATGATTTGCTGTAACACTTGGTGTGCAAGTTTCATGGTATAGACAAAGTAGGATAGAATCTGCTGTTAGTAATAATTCCAGATCATATTAATCTGTGCCTGGTTCTTTTTGCAGTTTCTGAACGTGCCTATGTTCCGCAACGTCACGATGAAGTGTTTGACAGAAATAGGTGAGTGCGTATGGTTTGACAGAAGCAGGTAAATCTGACAGAAATAGTCGAGTGTGTTTTGGTTTACTGAAATGGGGAAATATGCATTTGGTCTACCAGATATAAAGGAGCCTGGGATGAGAAAGAAGTAGCTGGTTGTTTTCAGCTGGCTTTTTCTGATGCAGTGTGAAGATAATTATACAAATTAAACAAAACAAAAATTTTATGGCTGTGCTATGTCAGTAAATGTTCACCTTGTATAAACATATAGCAAGAGAATGGGAAATATCAAGAATTGGTCAATGTTTTGTTGACAGCGAATGATATGTTGATGTGTAGATGTCATCAAATTTGTTTGTATTGTGTTTGAGTAGTACTGTTAGTGTCAGTGATAAATTATGGTGTGCGTGTGTCTGTCATTGCAGTTTGAACAGTACTGTGTCAGTGATAAATTATGTGTGTGTGTGTCATTGCAGCGGGTGTTCAAGCCACCACGATCTACGATGAACAGTTCCTACAGCTCTTTACCCTCACTATGAATCAGCTGAAAACTGTAAGTCCATGTTAGTTTCACACTACATTCATGGCATGCTGGGTGGCTGGAGAGAGGAGTGTGCTGTGGACTGTGTGTGAATGTGATTTCATTGCTTCATCTGTTCGAAAAAAACATGGATCACCCCTGAAAATTTTAAGACGAGGGTATTTTCTTTCCCTTAGTCATGTGTACTGCTGCCAGTGAGTGAATTTGACTGGGTTACAGATGCTGTCAGTGGAAACCAACATCCGAGAAGCATATGCCAGGGGGTCAGATGATGAGCAGAACTTCATCCAGAACCTCAGCCTTTTCCAGTGCAGCTTCCTCAAGGAACATGCCCAGCTGGTGGAAAAGAAGATTGACCTCCACCCTCTGCTCATGACTGTAAGTCTTTCACCTTGCCTTATGGGGCTGGGCTTAAAAAGTGATGAGGATAAATGTGAGCTCATTTTTAACAGGAGTAGAAGAGAATCAGTGTGGAATGGGCCTGTATGTATTCTGTTGTTGATATCATTCCTTGTATATATGGTACAGATAAAGTGATATGCATTATGCCTTTGTTCCTGAAGTCTGTAACCCATCAAGTGTATGTGAATTTCCTTTTCTTTTTTTTTCTAATTTTTTCAAATTAGTGCTGTAGCAAAGATGGATCAGTCCACACACTTTGACAGCTTGAAAGTGAATCATGTAACTGACACTGTCATGTATTGTGCAATGTGTTCAGGCCCTGCATTATCTGATCCTGATCTCGGAGGTAGATGAAGTTGAGATCTTCAAGATCTGTCTGGAATACTGGAGCGCCCTTGCTGCTGAGTTGTACCGAGAGTCCCCTTTCTCCAGCAGCTCCTCCCTCCTCATCATGGGCACCAAGCCTGTGCAGGAGATGCCTGCCCGTCGACAGCTCTACAACCCTGTCCTCTCCAAGGTACATAGTTCCTTGGTCTTGCCCATTGGGGTATGAATAGTGTCCCCATATTCTGAAAATTGTCTGCCAGGATTTTCCTCTTTTTCTGTTGCTCTCTTTGTTTCTAGGTTTGTCCTTTTCTTTCTATCATCTCTTCCTTTCATATGTTCTGTTTTGCTGCTGTTCTTACAGGTTCTGTGGAATTAGTATTTAAAGATGTTCAGCCCCAATACGGCCCTTTATAGTGAGTTAGCTATAAGCAGCAAAGTTTAAGATCCCTTGTATTTTCCAGTTCAGATAGGGGCCACAGTCTTGTCCAAACTGGATCTCCCTCTTTTCTAATGTTGGCTTGTCCAAGGTGAACTCCTTTGCTCATCTAGCCCTGTCATATGCATGTGTTTTTCCTGTCTTGTCCACTGTGGAACTCAACCCAACACATTATGTGCTGTTTTAGCACACAAGCTTTAAAGAACTAACATCAGACAAATTTCAAGGGGATGATTGACATAACATTAATGCGTCGGACTTAGATTTGTGCATTCATTGGGAGCCCTTCTTTAACATATTGGATGATTATGTCCAAGTTACCCCATAAAGATTCAAAACATCTAAGTTATGATTTATTGTGCAGGTACGTCAGGTGATGATTTCCCGCATGGCCAAACCAGAGGAGGTGTTGGTTGTGGAGAATGAGCAAGGAGAGGTGGTGAGAGAGTTCATGAAAGACACAGACTCCATCAACCTGTACAAGAACATGAGGGAGACTCTAGGTGGGTTATTATTTATACTGTGTGTGTCACATGGCAGCTTGTCAGTCTGTTGATGTCATCTTGGTTTTTGTATTTGCTGTGTCATAACACCCTATATTCTCACGTAACAGGGACTGGTGTAAAATGCAGTGTGGATGTGTAGATAGCTGACAGTGTGGCCTTGGTTAGAGGCCATGGCATGGAATGTTGGTGATGTAATGGTGGACAAGTTTCCCATGTATCAAAGTGTTGACCCAGTGTTGTGTCTGTGTTGCAGTGTACCTGACCCATCTGGACTACACAGACACAGAGAACATCATGACAGAGAAACTGCACAACCAAGTCAATGGCACTGAGTGGTCGTGGAAAAACCTCAACACGGTAAGTCACTGCATCCACCATCAAGGATATGACTGGATCAACCCACTTGGCTGTCATGAAATTCACTGAGCACTGTGAATAGTAGACTTGGATTGTTATGGTCCTGTCTTATGAAATGCATTACTGTTCAGTCAGTGCACAGGGTTGGGTGGCGACCAGGAATTGCAAGAGGTTACCATTTATAAACGTTCGTGAATGATTAGATCAAAGAACGCATGTTCACATGTTGTACAACTGCAAGATGTTGTGTTTGACATTATATTTTTCTTTGTGTGTTGCAGCTATGCTGGGCCATTGGCTCCATCAGTGGTGCCATGCATGAGGATGATGAAAAGAGATTCCTTGTCACAGTCATAAAAGTCAGTATCTATGTCTCTCTTTCCTGCTCCCTTCTCTCTCTCTCTCTCTCTCTCTTTTCCTGTCTTTTGTCAAGTTGGTGAAGCTACTGTTCCTAGCTAGGGTGGAGTACTTTGTGCCCTTTGTCTAGAATGGCCCAGTCAGAAGTGAAAGCCAGCTTATGTCTGTTTCATTCTTACACTTCCTGTAAGACACAAAGCACTCCACTCTTGCAACACTCATTTCCTCTGTCCAAATTAAAACCTACTTCTTCCTAAAATAGTTCCCCCCAGTTTCCCAGTTCCAGTCTACAGACTTTCTCAAAGCTTCTGTGTACTTGATACAAGTTTTTATCTCTTCCTTTTCTTTACTTACATCCCACTGGATCGGTGTTATGTGTATAATGACTTGGATTTGTTTCTGCACAAGATCCAGGCTTTGTAAGTACATTTGTAAGTATATTTTGAAATTACATTTTCCTTCAGACTTGTTAAAAACTTCAAATGGAAAAATACCACCACTCCCCTCCCTCTCTTTCTCTATCTCTCTTTCTCTTTCTCCCTCTCTCCCTCAGTCCACCCTTCTCTCTCTCCTTGCTTTTTCTTTTTGTAGAAGAATTTTGTTTCTCTCTCTTTCGCTCCTCCATGTTTCTTTCTCCCCCCCCCCCCACCTCCCCTTCCACTCTCTCTACCCCTCACCTATGTGTAGGGGACTTTCATCCTCCTCTGCTGTTGAGACTATTATTGTGTGATGTAATAATGCACACTAGGTAGTATTGGAAGAGGTGATTGTTGTGTGTGATGTAATGCACAACAGGTAGTGTTGTATACTGTCACCGGTGTTCCTTGCCCACAGAAGCTGTGAATGAAACCAGCAGCAGTACATGGAATACATTGGTCTGTTGTGTTGGCAGGACCTCCTGGGCTTATGTGAGCAGAAGCGTGGGAAGGACAACAAAGCCATCATTGCATCTAACATCATGTACGTTGTGGGCCAGTATCCACGTTTCTTACGTGCACACTGGAGGTTCCTCAAGACTGTCGTCAACAAACTGTTTGAGTTTATGCATGGTCAGTATTGCCAAGTGTGTGTGGTGAAAGGTGAAGGGGTGTTTGCATGTGTAGTGTGGAAAGAGGTGTATGTAGCTAGAGGGTGTGCAGAGGTGTATGTTGTGTGTGAGTTCAGAAGAATATGTTGCCAAGCTGTGAATATTTTACCTCAGTAGTAAAACATCTATCACCAGTGTAGAGTGATGTGAACCATCACAATAAGTATGGTACTAGAGTCCCATGCTGAGGAGTGTTTTTTTTTCTGTCCAGAAACTCATGATGGTGTACAAGACATGGCCTGTGACACCTTCATCAAGATTGCACAGAAGTGTCGCCGCCACTTTGTTCAGGTGCAGGTGGGAGAGGTTATGCCCTTCATCGAAGAAATCCTGAATGGCATCAACACTATCATTTGTGATCTCCAACCACAACAGGTACATATTTGCATAATTACATGTGAACCAAAGTCCAATACATGTTTTTGGTCTGTCTTAACCAATACATATATATACATATATATATATATATATATATATATATATATATATATACACACACACACACATGTGTATATATACATGTTGAACACATTTATACTTGTATTCAAACTGAGTATTAACTGATGCATACTTAAATGTGTCAGTCATACTTATATGCAAAGAAAAGTCTAAATGATTACTAACTACATGTGTCAAGCTTATGCATAGTTCCAGGTGAGTAGAACTGACTGATGCTCAGATGTGTCAAGCAGTCAGATTTTTTTTTTTTAATGGGTGGGTGTCTGGTTCACATACACTTTTATTTTGAAGATTGTTGTCAGAATCATTGAAGAAAAATGCCATTTGTAGTGTTGGACTTCACTTGGTTCTGAAAGTCTAGTCAGCTATTTGATGTTAATGCTGGTATCCATATTCTGATACCCATTAGGCCTGATGATGTATTCACACAGACCACGGGAAAACCCTGATGGGTATACAATGATGTGTTTGCAGGTGCATACATTCTATGAGGCAGTAGGTCTGATGATCAGCGCACAGACAGACCAAGTGGCCCAGGAACACCTGATAGAACGCTACATGCTGCTGCCCAACCAGGTGTGGGATGGCATCATCAACCAGGCCACTCAGAATGTGGAGGTGCTGAAAGATCCTGATGCTGTCAAACAGTTGGGCAACATTCTGAAAACCAACGTCAGGGCTTGTAAGGCCCTTGGTCACCCCTATGTGGTCCAGGTAGGGTCGCCTGCATACATGCATGCACACCTAGCTTTCAATACATTGAGATGATATAGCATCTCATTGTATTGAGCATTTTCTGTAAAGATGTTTATTAAATGTAACTCATTACCAAACATACTTGAATTTGATTTTCTTGAATCTGTTTAAGAATGCAAAATTATTGCTGAATTCACATTGTCTTTGCCATGAATGGACTTTATCAAGCCACTGTCTTTGTCATGAATGGACTTTATATTGCTTGATATTCTTCCAGACAGGCTGTTTAGGGTGGATTGGAGGCCCCCCCGCTGCCGAAATCTTTCACTGTATGCTAGTTACACTGTCTTAATGACTGACTTAACTTTCCTCTGTGTCCATCCCTCCTCCATGCCAAGCCCCTACAAATAACGGTTGGTGTGTGTTGCAGCTGGGTCGAATCTACCTGGACATGCTGAATGTTTACAAAGTGATGAGCGAAAACATCTCCAGTGCCATCGCCACCAATGGAGAGAGCGTGACCAAGCAGCCTTTGATCCGCAGCATGCGCACAGTGAAGAAAGAGACACTGAAGTTGATCTCAGGATGGGTCAGTCGTTCTAACGACCCACAAATGGTGGCTGAGAACTTCATCCTGCCCCTGCTGGATGCTGTCTTGTTGGATTACCAAAGAAATGTCCCTGCTGCCCGGGAACCTGAGGTTTTGAGCACCATGGCCACCATTGTCAACAGGCTAGAGGTAGATACTCCCCATCCCCATTTGTAGTGTAGATGTGCGGAAAAGGGTTAGACGTATACCTCTACCCATTTGTCGGGCACTTTGTTGGTGTCCTATTTCAGTTCTCTGCTTCTTGCAACTAAAAGTATATTGTAGACTTACCAAAAGCACATTAAACTTCCCAAAAGTACATTGTTGCAAGCACTAATTCCTGTCTGTTTCCATACTGGCTTGTTAACTTGTAAACCATCATGGTATGTACCATTTTGGAGTTTGGATGTGTGTTTTAATGTGTACACTCTGGTTTTGTTTCGTGATTTTCCCCCAGATTCACATGGTTTTGTGATTGTAAGATACTAATACCAAAATCCCATCCATCATGAACTTGAAATTAAACCAAAATTAGACTTTGCACTTAACATGCTCTAGCATGAAGCAACAAAGTGTAGTTTCCACTTCTGTACTTTTTCCTTTCTGACTTTGGTGTACTTTTCCTTTTTGACTTTGGTACTTTTTCCTTTCTGACTTTTTTTTTTTTTTTTTTTTTTTTTTTTTCTCAAGGCCTGACAAAGCGCTTTGGGTTACGCTGCTGGTCAGGCATCTGCTTGGCAGATGTGGTGTAGCAGTGACACCTTGAGCTACTGAAACTGAAACTTACTTTGGCCTAAATATATATATATTTATTTGTTTTTATTGTCGAGATTTTATAATCCTCATGAATTTGTGATGTTTTACATAAATATGTTGATATGAACTATGGTACAGCATTAGTGACAAAGTTGTTGCCATTGTGTTTCAGAGCCACATTACACAGAGCATACCACAGATCTTCGATGCAGTGTTTGAGTGCACCTTGGCCATGATCAACAAGGTGGGTGATGTTGCTTCATTAGTGCTTGCATGTGAACATATTTTTTTTAGGCAACCTGCTATAGAAATCCAGGCCACTCACAGCTACTAGCCATTGAAATTGAGTTGCACTGCAAAATAACCACAGACCATGAATTGAGTCACATTTACAGAATGTGTTCAGATGATAAGTTTACATTTACAGGCTGTATTAAGCTGATAGGTTTTACCTGGAAAATCTGCAGTTTTATAAACTTAGATTCCACTTCTCCGAGTTGTGATATGTACACTAGTTACAAACTTGTCAGCATTGATCTGCTATACATGCTGACTGGTGCCTCTTGTAACATGCTGTGTGACCAGTCAGCATGCCTGAGTAAAATTGTATACTGTTTGACAAGTGTCATGTGGTGTGTTGCAGGATTTTGAGGAATACCCAGAACACAGAACCAACTTCTTCCTGCTCTTGCAGGCTGTGAACTCGCATTGTTTCCAAGGTGAGATTGCTTTGTTTATTTGTTGTTTTTGCTGTGGCGTGGATTTTGTCACAATTTCACTGAAATGCCAAAATTTAGATGATAGCAAAACAGTGTGGTTATTTTAGCAGTCTTAACAGGATGGCCTGACCATGCTTTGAACATCCACATGAGAAACGGGGAAGTTCAGGCTGATTGTGGTTCAGGTGGAAGGGAGTGTTTGCTTTCTGATCTCCATATAAGAGTCTAAGATTTCCGAATCAAGCTGCTGCACCTTTTCAGTTGCACTCCTTGATGTGAGGTGGCTGGAAAGACAGAGGAGACAGATAGTGAGAATCACTGTAACAGACTACAGATTGGTTTGGTTTTGCATAGTCTGGACATCTCTTCTTAATTATCCTGATCTGATTAAGATGCTTGAACAGTGGAATGCAAATAAAAAGAAGTGAGGAGTGAAGATGGGTACAGTGATAACTGAGCATAGTTGAGGACCGTATGATGTTGTGTGTGTGCAGCACTGCTGAACATCCCCCCGGCCCAGTTCAAGTTGGTGTTGGACTCCATCATCTGGGCGTTCAAACACACAATGCGCAATGTGGCTGACACTGGGCTGGACATCCTGTACACCTTGCTGCAGAACATTGCAGGGGAGGAGGTGGCCGCTCAGAGTTTCTACCAGACCTACTTCACAGACATCCTGCAACACCTTTTCTCTGTCATCACTGACAGCTCCCACACTGCTGGTCAGCTAGCTCTCTGTCTCCTTGTCTCTTTCTCTCTCTCTCTCTCTCTCCCCCTTTCTGTCCCTCCCTCCCTTTTTCTCTCCCCTCCCCCCCTCTCTCTCCCTCTCTTTATTCCCCTTCCTCTCTATTGATTAGACAGATGTGAGTTTATCATTTGAAGTTCTCTCTTTCTCTCTATCTCTCTCTCTCTTGATTAAATAGATCTGATTTGTTCACTTGAAGATGTTCAAATCAGTCAAGATCATTTCATTCTTATTGTGAGTATGAAGTAAGAAAGGGTTTGGTGTAACATGCAAAAATGTAACGGTTTTCTATGTAGCTGAGAGAGGCAGCAAGAAGTAGAACAGTTGTGGATGTTGGATGTAGAGCCCTGCAATAATAACATCTCTCTGTTGGTATCTTTCAGACTGTTGACATTTTAGTGTAGAGTCCTGTAGTAATAATGTTGATACCAATATGTTTGTTGTTAAAAATGTGTGTTCTTTTTAGATTAGTGATATGGAGCCATGTTGTACTTGCCTTTGTGTATATAATGACTTGTGTAGGATTGATGTAAGAGTCCAGAAAGGAGTTGTAATACTGTTGGTGGTGGTGTGTTGACAGGTCTTACCTTGCAAGCCACCATTCTGGCCACCATGTTTGTGGCCTTGGAGTCCAATAAGATCACTGCCCCCCTCTCTCCCAACCACCCTGCAGCACAGAATGTTGCCTACATCCAGGACTTCCTGCTCAATCTCCTCAAAACAGCCTTTCCACATCTCAATGAGTAAGTCTGTCAGTGTGTACATATGTGTATTTCCCTTACTCGCTGTAATTTATCTGACAGGATGCTGAGTGCACTCTCTCTCTCTCTCTTCTGTGTAAAAAAACAAAAACAAAAAACTTCACAGTTGTAATCAGAATACATTCACTCTCACATTTGATCGCTGGCATACAGTTAACATGTAAACCCAGATTTCACTACACATACTTTACCGTGACCCACTAGTGCAGTTGCATACAGTTAACACGTAAACCTAGAATCAGTTGCAGTCAGGGACGTTCCTCAGGGCTTCTGTTAACACACATGTGTGCGTCTCTGACTCTTTAAAATGAGAGGACGCACTACAGCTTCAACTAGGGAGTCCGTGGGACGCACTATGAAATCAGCATCGATCAGAACGTGAACGTGCACAGTCAAACAACAGCATTCGCTTCTTCTCTTTTCACTAGTTTTCGGTTGACATCTTCACAAAATCGGCGACTGCTGCAAAGTTTATTACTTTCATCTTATCTCCCTTTACAGAAACTTGCCCATTTTTGGTATGTTCACAACAAGGCTTGTCGAGTATTCTGTGAAACGGTTCAAAATCAAAATGCCTCCCCTATCCTGGCTTCACGATCCAAAACGCAAAGCCGACAAAAAGGCTGATTCTGAATCAGCTGAAGTTGATCAGCCAGCTTCAAAAGGGGATGGATCACAGAAAAAGAAGAGCTGCACTTATCAACGTTCATGGGAGTAAGAAATCAAGTGGCTGTAGTACAATGAAGACACACATGTAATGAAGTGCAGAATTTATGTGAAATTCGCAGTCAGGTCATCGTGCAACTCTCGAGAAATAAATGCATTTGTGACAGGATCGACAAACTTTCAAACACCATCCTTGTACGGCTTAATTTTCAGTGGTTCACTCCTCTCACTCTTTCTCTCTCACTGTGTGCATGTCTCTGTATGTGTGTGTTGGGGGGTGGGGGTCTGTGTATGCATGTGTATCTATTTCTCTTTTGTGTGCATGTGTATCTCTCTCTCTGTTTGTGTGTGTGCATGTGTATCTCTCTCTTTGTGTGTGCATGCATATCTCTATCTCCCTCTCTCTTAGTGAGAGAGTGTTTGTGAGTGAATGTGTGTGTGTGTGTCTCTTTCACTCATTCAGTGTGTGTGTGCAGGTGAACTTATTGTAATGCAGTGTGTGATGTGTTTGGATGAAAGAATGCATTCTTGACCTGCAACTGACTGAACTCTCTAGAACCACATGAGGACTCCCAAAAATGCCCGAGTGGGAGTCCTGTGGACTCCCTAAGCAAACCAGCTGTAGGAAGTCCAGTTCCTTCCTCTGGTAAAGTGAAATTAAAATAATAAAGATTTTTCTAGCTGCCATGCCACCCAAATATGATTCAACACACATGCCCATAATTCAGTGGTGCATTGTGGATTTGCATAAACTGGTTTTCTGGTTGTCATTTACAAGATTTTCATGGAGCAGCATTGTTTTTTACTGAGTAATTTCTCTGTTGATAACGTCTTGGCTGAAAAATAATATTAGAAGTGTTGCTGTACTAACTGGTGTGTTGCTTGAATGGACTCTTGACAGGATATGGTGTGTGGGTTTCAGGCCTCAGATCAAAATCTTCATTGAAGGACTATTCAGCTTTGACCAAGACTTCAATGCCTTCAAGGAGCACTTGAGAGACTTCCTTGTGCAGATCAGGGTGAGTCTTTCCTCCTCCTTTCCCACAGGAAACTGTATACTGTAATTGTATAGGGATGCTGAAGATGTGACATAGATTTACAAAGGCCTGCCAACTGATGCATTTTGAACTTTTTTTTCAACATTGAGCTTGTAGCAAAAATCAGGCAGTGGTTAAAAAATATATCCATGCTAAGAGGGAACTAATGCAAAAGGGAGTCAGACTAAGTTGTTTGTGACACAAAATTATCAAAGTGATTTTTCGTTTCATCAGTCTGAGCCTTTTAGAGTTTGGTTTACATTTTTGTCCACCCCATTACTAAGAATAACATATTAACTGTTCCGTTTCTCTCAGCCTGGTCTTACCAAAAACGAACTCATTTGTTTTCATTTTCTTTGCTTACGACTGTTACAGGGGGAAACAGCTTTAATGTTTATAACTATTGCACATGCAGATTATTGATACTGCTTATGGAACATCAGCAAGTTATATTTAGAAATTTTCAGACAGTGGTGGTGGTTTTATATTATTTAATATAATGGATAGAACAGCCTCATTTCCAGAAGTGATGTGCATTGGGAGTGTTGTCTTTGTTGTCCAGGAGTTTGCAGGTGAGGACATGAGTGACCTTTTCCTGGAAGAGCGGGAGACGGCCATTCGCCAAGCCCAGGATGAGAAACGCAAAGTGCAGATGGCTGTGCCAGGAATTCTGGGACCTCATGAAATCCCTGAGGAAATGCAGGACTGAGCCATAGGATGCAAGGACATGAGTGCAGTGGAAGAGGGGTGTTGTCAGGGTGAACTGAAGGAGATGCCTTCAGGGACTGGCAGGCTTCTTTGGCACTGTCAGCAAACCACCAGGTTGCGCCACTGGACACTCCCTCAGGATAGCTGATACTGCTTGCTTATTTTTTTGCTTTTTTTTGCTAGTGCTAGGTAGGTTGGTGTATTGTGTGCTGTGGGGAGTAGTGAGAGCCACCAAGACAAGAGAACAGCAGAGTATAGAACTGAAGCCTGCAGTAGTGAGGGTTTGGTACAGGAAATGTTGATGTCTTTGGTGTGATACAAGGTGAAGCAGACCTGCAGCCATCAGAGGGCTGTTACTAAGATTGTGATAGGTGTGACAAAACACAGAACAGAGTGGATATCTTCAAACCAAAGGACAGGACTGGCATTGAAGAGGTCTGTTAGCAGCACACTACAAGATTGACACCCTGAGCTCCCAGACAACAATCGGCAGCATCCCTCTCATGCAGCCAGTCCACGAAAGTGCCACTGTGACTCGTTTTGTTCTTGCAGAGTTGGGTGTGGGAATCCCTGGAGGTGTTGCCAGCTGAGCACAGCCTGTAGTGGAAGCACCACAGTGTTTGGTTAAAGTAAGAACACGGCCATATGGGCAACAAGGGTGGATGTCACCACATAGTGAAACACTGATCAGTGAGTTGCCTTGCTGGTCGTGCAGTGGTCCACTTAGAGGGGGACTAGGGACTGAACACACTTCTTCTCTTTCCCTCCACTTGATCACTTCTGTGAAGTGGTGAACATGTTGATCCCTGATCTGGAGTCTACTGCCATGGTTGCCACTCTTTTTGGCATGTGTGTGAGCTTGTGAAGAGAGGAAGTGCCAGGGTGTGTGAATGGAGATCATCACTGAGTCAGTGTTCATCGCTTGGTGGGGTTGGGTTCTGGTGCTGATCGTGGTGTGAATGCCTGTCTGCTTGTATAAACGGGGCCATATGAATGTGGAGTGAATGCACACTGAAATGCAGGCTGAAAGTTTAATATGATGTGATGTTAAGGGTGAGCTAGGTGGATTGCTTGGAGAGAGTGTATGAAGAAAGGAGAGAAATTCTGGGGTAAGAATCCAGAATAAAAGGTAGCATGACTGCTACTGATGACCAGCCTGGGCTCCTCCATATTGGAAATAGTCCAGTCTTGTGAACTGAACTGGCAATCAGCAAGTTTGAGCAAAAGGAGTCATGATAGCTTTGATTCAGGGTGAAGGTTTAGGGTTTTACCCAGAGGCCTTGAGATAATGCAGTATAGGAGTACAGGGAATGGTAAGTGTCTAAAACCTCACCAGTATTTGTCATAGGCAGCTGGCTATGTTCATTTTTTGCATGGACACACTCTGTGTATGTGCTTACATAAGACAAATTTATTCACAGCTGTGTTGGCAGAACTGACCTTGACACATCAGTACTGGACAAAAGGTAAGAAACAGGGCACTTGGTTTGGGTAGCACCCTTCAGGTAAACTTGACACAGAATGTGCAGTACTTTCATGTCATAATACTTGTCAAAAGTTCTTTAAAAAAGGAGGGGGGGGACATTTTTTACAAGTCAGTATGTTAGTATCATGCTTTTTTGTTGTTGTCATTATCACTAGGAACATTTCAGTTCAAAAGAGGGTGTCAGTCAAGTCAGCACCATCACAACAGATGAGGGGAATGTCTGTTGAATGACATCCCAGTGTCCACTCTTTCCCCTTTTTGTCACATGGCTGCCTGTCTTTAACTTGCCTTGCATAGTATATCATAAAGGTGCTAGGATCAATTTAGAGTTTGAGTCAGGGGAAGGCCATGCCATTGAAAGATGGTGTGTTAACATGGGGCCTACTTCAATTGCTCATGGTGTGAATGAACTAAGTATACCTGTAGAGTGGTCAGGGAAATGGTGGTACCCATGGGTTGCCAGTGTGGCTGGCTTTCAAGAGTACAGTAAAAATCAAATCACTTAATTTCTTAAGTCTGTGTTTAGAAAGAAAGTGTCATCCGTCGCAAAAAAGAAAAAATGTTTAACTGTAATTGATATAGGCGCCTCTGTTTAGTAAAGCAAGTATGTTTAATCTGAAGCACACAGATAAAATTATATTTTTTTAACCTATGAATGGCTTCTTAATTGTGGCTTACAATTTGAGGATGTTCATGGCATGGAATCCATTATGTTTTTTGGCTGTAAAGTATAAAAGAACAAAATGTACAATCAGTTTTGAAAAAGAAAAGGCATATGCATTTTGAATTTTTTTTAAAAGAATCTTAACCCCACCCTAAAGTTCAGTAAAACTGTTGTATTCTCATATTGGCTGTTTCATTGTTATCTTCTTTTTTTTCCCAAGTAACCATAAGGAATTCCAAGTCATGTTTTATATTGAACATGACCTGCCATCTCCTCTGTTGATTCCTGGAAAAGAGTTGTATTAATTGACTTCAGCACCTGACAAGCATGTTCCATAGTGTGAAGAAGTTACAGTGTTGTTTGTAGCTGAACAAAAGCACTGGCCCTCAATGAATGCTTTAATTTTGACCACAACCACTTTGTCATTTGTCCTCCCACATGTTCAGTCACTTCAGATGGTGTAGGAGTGAATATCAGTGTCAGGAATATGTATGCATTATTGTGTGTGTGCTGTGCAGTTCTCACCGTGAACAGTGCATCACTGTCCACGAGTACCTTTTTTCAGTGCACATGGTCTGCATGTGAGCAAGAAGTTGTAAGTTGTATGCAGTCCACACACATAACCAGGTTGTGTGAGTGTGGTACCGGCATAAGCAGGGTATGCATGAACAAAGGTATATACCCTAACTTTCATTGCTAACTTTCAGCATAGTCTGTGGCTCAGGACAGATGTCCTGGCTGCTACACTGTGGGGACATTGCTTTTCCACAGGCTTGAGTAGAAGGAAACAAACAGTGACTACTGTGTTTGCTTGATGTGAACACATTGCCCACAATCCCTTATTGAAAGTGAAAACAGTGTTAGCTCTCTGACAGGCAACTTTGCTAACTGTGGACTAACTGGCTAATAACAGATCTCTGCATTGTCCTTGTGATGTCTGCTCTGAATTCCATCAACTCCCAATCTCCCCATTGTTTGTGTCTGTTCCTTTCGATAGTTGACTTAATTAAAGCTATGCCAATAATGAAACTGTGCACTTTTGTCTGAAGAGGAACTTGCATCTGTTTTATCAGTTATCAGTTTAAAAAAAGAAAAGAAAAAAAAAAGCAGTTGTTCAGTACATTAGTTTGTGTTGTCAGAAAGAACTCCTTTTTCTTTTTCTACAAAATTATGGACATGAACTGAGAAGTGTGTGTGCCTCTAGCCATCAGATTTTCTGTAGTTTATTACATGATGGATGCTTGGAGGGATGACAGAAACTGATGGTTGGTTTTAAAACTGATACAAGTTTTACATTATGTTGAACTGGTTCAAAACATGCTTGACCATGGGACAGTTATGTATGTTTGAAATTATTTGATGTGTTGTGGTTAATAGTATGTCTCATTGCCTGGTGAATTATTTGATGTGTGCTAGTGTCATGACTACATGTACAAGTGGATGGATGTGTTGCCAGTGTGTTGTGCATGAGAGCAGAGTAGTGTTTGACTGAGGGTGTTTTATGACCACCAGACAGTGACACATTGCTATCAGTGTGTGTGTGTGAGAGAGAAAAGAGAGCAGTGTTGTGTTGCAGCCAACACTGTTCAGTCAGTACACAACGCTCATGACAAAAAGAAAAGCTGGAAAAATAAACATCAGTTGTCATGTTCACTGGACTGCAGAACTGCATGTATGTGTGTCTTCTCTCTGTCAGATATCTCAATGTCATGGTAGAGTTGTTTTGGTCTTGTTGATAAATTAATTGGAACCAAGAAGACGTCCAGATCTGCAAACTTTTTTCCAGGGGCACACATTAGCATCAGCCATTGACTGATACATGTGTACTAAACATAACGAAAAAGATCATCAATCAGAGAATTTCAGCATGCATGCACATGCATACACCTTGCAGACACATGAGATACCTGTGACCTTTTGCAAAGCCTCACACACACACACACACACACACACACAGAGCCCCCACCCTCCACTTATTAATGAATGCATGTACAATGTGCATCCCACAGACACATAAAGGCTTTGTTTACCAGTGAACATGCACATGCACACCTTATGCTCAACATATACACATCCTATAAACTCATAAAGCACTTGCATGCATTTGTAAAACCATGCACATACAATTGAATTCTGGTTACCAATTTCAAGGCCTTTCAAATCCCAAGTAATGAGTTTGTGACTAAATCTCCTTTCGTCAAGTCGTTGATAACGCATTAAAACTGGGCCATCAGCAATTGTATTTGCTACTAAATTTCTTTCTTTTTTTTTTTAAAGTCACCTTTTTCACAATTTGAAACAAAGACTAAGGAAGAGACCTACATCACTGAGACATCTCAAGAAAACCATTATAGATATTTGAAATGTTTTAATTTGCATGCAATGGACAAAAGTGTGCTATTGTTAGTCAGACAAAAGAAAAAGGAAACCAACATCATTGAAACTTAACGCAGCAAAACCACTTCAGATATTTGAAAAGTTTTAATTTTTGAGCAATGGACAAAAGTGCTTTTGTTAGGGAAGAAAACGTATGTTGACAGCAAACACTTAGCAGCATTAGCCTGCCACAATCCCATAACAAATGCTGCCTGCAGTACAACACACTCGCACCCACGCACACGCAGACCCAACAATCCACATGCGTACCCAGCTCACAATCTGAGGTTACGTTCAAGCTCAGTACTGCCAGTAACCATCAGCATGACACAGCAACACATTGCCAGTTGCTGTCAACTAGAAATAATACAGCACTCTCCAGATGAAAGAAATTAAAATTATTGTGATTCACGCTACTTGTGTGACTGAAGAGTTCTGTCCCTAGGACCAGCCAGCCATCTCGTCTGTCTACACAAGTAAAAAACCTGGCTGAAAACGCAAAATGATGTGTGCACAATTATCGGCTGGTTCTGGCATCAATTGGCTGGGATTTGTGTGAACATAGCCTGAACCCCTCCATTGGACCAACCACTTCGAGTGCACAGCCAGCATATTCAGATGGTTTGAATTTTTTTTTTAAATCGTTCTTCAGTAGCCATGAATTATTTATTCATTATTAAAACTGAGCAATAACAAAAGTGCATCAACAGGCTTTCAGCTGAAAGTGACCCCTCCACTCGATGCCACACCACTCACTAAGCTGGGTATATTTGTATGTTTTTATCAATACACCCCTTCTCCACGTCTAATCCCTCACCTATTTTCCACATCCATTGTATGTGTGTGCTGAAATAATGAATGTGTGTGTGTGTAAAATACTGAATACAGTCAATACACCAGTGACAAGAGGAAGAAAGCTCATCGTGTATCACTTCATTTTCAATGTGGTGGCTGATGAACCCAATATTATTAATATAAAAATCACTTTTTCGTAACTGCAAATGAAGAAATAAAACAAATAAAATATATAAAATAATACTACAATCCAGGAATTGATGGTCAATATTGGTATCACCTAGTGAAAGAGAAACATGACAGATGGGGAAAACAGAGGAGTGAAATATACCTATTAGGTAATCAAACATTAGAATAACTTTTTCACAAGTGCAAATGGAGAAATAAAACAAACGGAAAAAATTTAATGCTACAATCAAGCAATTCATAGTCAATATTGTTATCACCTTGTGAAAGAGAAACATGACACATGGTAGGGGAAAACAGAGGAGTTAAATATTACCTATCAGGTAATCAAACATAAGCTGATAAGAATGCAACCATCCATTGAAAGAATACTCAGAACATTCACCAGTTATTTATATCATATGATCAGAACTTCAAACACAGAGTCACCACTGAGAATCATGTTGTGCCTGTTCTTCACAAACGTTTTTAAAGTTAAAATCCGACACTATGGTGTGGATTTACTTTTATAAAAATCAGAAAATGAATTAAGGGGAAAAATAAAAGGTGGGGTGGGGGGCGTTTGTTCTGTTCTTTCCTAACATATTGTAACCAGTGTCCGATTTCAGCCTGTCAACAGCCACTGCCACTGTCTACAACTGCCACAGCTAAATCTTATGGTCTGTTCTGAGTTCTTGAAGTCAAGCGTGGGTATCAACTAAAATCGCCAGTCAACCCACCTATCTTGCCACAGCATGACCCCATGCGACCAAACATCAACAGTTCCTTAAAGACTGCTGGCACTGGGGTTGCAGCTAAACGAGCCCTAGTATGGTTCTGTGAGTGTGTGGGGGTAGGGGTGGGAGCGAACGGAGTGAGGATCACGCCGAGGGCAAGAAAGAAATGCAATCAAACGAAAAAAGTTTTCTGTCCGTTCAGTCGACTAAAAGTATAAACGTAAGAGGAAAAAAAATCCAGTTAAAAATAAGTAACCATTTCTTGCAATACACACGTAAGCCGTTCTGTGCGTTAAGTTGAACGAAACTTAAGAGGAACGCAAATTCAATTAAAACAATTAGTAACCGTTGCTGCAAGATTACACACGTAAGCCACGAACTCATCCAAGCAGTGCTCCATTATCGAACACAAATCCAACAGGAGGTCAAATCTAAGAGTCATGTAAGGGTTTACGATCAGAGTAGATAAGGCATTTGTCAACACTCACATCCGCTGTGTGTGTGTGTGTGTGTGTGTGTGTGTGCTTGTGCTTGTGCGTGTGCGCGCAGGTTTCTCTTTTTGTACGTCAGTGTTGTATAACTGTTGTATACCTGAAAAAAAATGTTTCATGCATTTCAGTTGTATGTATTCTGTGGTCAATGCAGATGGGCAGCCTTAAAATATCAAATTCGGGTAGCGGTTGTAAGCTTCGTAGTTGAAGTGGTAGGTCTAGTAGAACACACACACACACACACACACACACACACACACACACCGTCAGAGGCTGCATACATACATACATGCACGCGAAAATAACACTTTTTTCAGTTCCAAAGCAAAGAATATATTAAAGTTAAAAGTGTACATGTTTATATCATCTATCATAAAACAATAGCTTACCAACTTATCCATTCACAAGCAGTCGTCAATATTCATATCAAACTGCAGTGCGTAAACTAACAGACTGTGGAGCCCAAAAGGGTATTATTGCCTCACACACATACGCGCGCGCGCGCACACACACATACATAAGGCCTACGTGCACGCACAAATAGGGCACGTTTTGTCAAGCAAAGAATCAGTATAAATGAATGCAAATAATATACGTGCGTGCGCACGTAATTAAAGAGCACTTTTTTTTCCGAAGGCAAGCAAAGAATATACGGATATACTGACGAAAGTAACACGTGTATGCATGTGTGTACAATATCCTTTACAAAGTAACAACTTACCTTCTTATTTTTTCAAAAGTAATTGACGATATTTACACCATCATGCAGCACAGCCGGATAATAAGAGACTTCTTTGTGAAACAAAAATTAAATTACGGAAAACACACACACACACGCACACACACGCGCGCGCGCACCCACACATATAATGCTTGTACACAACATAATAGACATGATTTTCCTTTTAACTGTCGGTTTGAATGGATCAGCAGGGTGACTGAAAGTAAATACAGTTTTTCTTCAGCTGAAATGCTTATCAGTGTTCAGTTCTTTCAGCACCGTTCTAATTGAGTTATTCCTCGTGGTGACAGAACAGTCCATGGATTATTCATCGTTCCAGGGCCATGACCTCCCCTGTCTCTCTCTCTCTTACTACACACACACGCGCGCGCGCGCGCACGCACGCACATTTAATGCTCACACGCCTGGTTCATACCAGGTAATGTATGTGCACTGACAACAGATACAGTCATTTTCACAGGGTGCAGACACTGCCTGTCAGTGATGACGTCCATTGAGTAGTGGACCCAAATGCATGACCTCAGCACGTGCAACCATCTAATCCACGCTGTAAAACCGAGGTCTTGCACGTGTGGCTCTGAGGTCACGGGGACTGTGTCCGGCATCAGTGACGTCAGACAGGGCAACAGGCACAGACAGCCAGCTCAGTTTGGTGGGGGGGACGGAAGGGGCAGAGGACTGGTGAAAGTCATCGGGTGAAGCCGTTGTTTTGGTGGGGTGCAAAGACCAGGCTGTGGGGGGCGGGCGGAGGGACGTGAAAGAGCAGTCAGCAAGCTGGCTGTGTCTTCTGGGGGCTGCC
Source organism: Babylonia areolata (assembly GCF_041734735.1). NCBI lineage: Eukaryota > Metazoa > Mollusca > Gastropoda > Neogastropoda > Buccinidae > Babylonia > Babylonia areolata. The sequence continues at coordinate 38,116,329 of NC_134896.1, read as the reverse complement.
CGCCCCGCAGTGCCCACCGTGACGTCAGCATGACTGAGTCTGCGCTGCCTGTGTCTGGTCTGCACGCGCACGATGGCCATGAGGGTGTGGTGACTCCGGCGGCGAAGATGAGCTCCCTTCCGGTGTGCCCTGCTGAGGACGTCCCCGCCAAGGCGTGGGGAGTCCTGGAGTGGAAGGCCGGGCTGAGCGGACTCTGCTGATGCACCAAGGCTGGAGGTGTGGAGTTCTGGCAGACTGTGTCGGTGAACTGGTGCCGTGGGGATCACTCTGAACAGCCCCTCTGGGACTTTCTCACCTGGCTGTCTGGCCTCGGCATGCTGGCCTGGACAGGTGTTGGTCTCACTGATCTTGACACGAGGATTTTCTGTTCTGTCTGTCGTCTTTCTTCTGTTGGCATGGCTGGTGGAGTTACTCTGCGGGTTGGTTTTCAAAGTGTTCATCCTTCTTGTGGCAATGGGGGATATCTGGCTCCGCGTCAGTTTAGGAAAGGATCCACATGACACTGGAAGCGGGAGGGATGTGACCAGACCGTTTTTGTTTGGAGACCTGGCAGTCACAGACTGTCCAGTGCTCCGTTTCTGATGTTCGTCTTTCAGACTCCTGTCAAACGTGGGGGTCCGCTCCAAGATGGCTTTGAGGTCCCGGCGCACAGTGTCCTGCTGCCAGCTGTGACGCCGCCGGCAGCTTTCCTTGGCTTGTCGTAGCTGCTGGTCTTGCTGACGTAAGAGACGTTGTTCACGTGCATTCACCTCTCGTGCCCTCATCTGTTCACGAGCCTCCATGACGCCCGACACACTGGAGAAGTGACTGTCGTGGTACAGGTGACTGTAGTCCGAGGGATTCATGCTGACCACGTGAACCTCGCTCAGCTACAGGGGGGGAATATGGTGGTTACAACCGATACAGCGGCTGGAGAAAAAGGTCAATGAAAATGGACTACTTAGCTACGGTATGGATTTGACCCAGCGCACTTCGCACGTGAACAATCTCAGCTGACAGTCTGAACATTGGCTGGAAACATGCACATACAGCCTGGACTGGCCTTGAAGGTGGAATGTTGTACTGATGATCATTTAATGATATGTATATAATTATTTCGGGGCAAATTTCTGCTTCATATACCACAACACTGCACTTCAACACATGTTCAGATGACAATGTTCCAAAGAACATAGGCCGTTTACACGTTATGGTTCATTCATAACACAGGGTACGGTACAAAACTTGTTCTCTTGAACTGATAACTCATCTTCTATTCAGCTTCTTGTGATTTCATAAGCTGTCATTTTACAGAAGACACTTTGCCAAGGACGGATAGTTCTCTGCCAGTGGAATGGAAAACAAAGGCGACAGCTTGGTTCTTTCTTTCTTTTTCTTTTCTTTTTTTTTTTTTTTTTTTAATATATTTTATCTTAAAATGTTTTAGAGGTGTTAATAAGATAAGGGATCATACATACTGATTGAATATTTCCTATTCTTAGTATCCTGTATAATACCAGACTTGGTTCCGCAGAACCGACATAACCAGCACAACGATTTCCAGTGAACATGAACACAGCACGTCTCTCACCCAGTTGGGGGGGACTGTAGGACGAAGAACTGTGGGGCCACCGTCTGACGACTGTCCCATGAACGACTTACAGCGAGAGCGCCGAGTGTCTGGCCTAGGCTTGACGTGCTGGCTGAAAGCTGACTTGTCATTTTATCGTGATTTCCTTCCCCGGTCGCCAGATAAGAGCAGGACACTATGATATACAGGTCAATGGTGCAGGCAGAGGAAAAGAATAGAGCCGGAAAACGTGCACGTCTGCCTGGAGCTCTGAGAACCATTCCGACTTGTCACATGTATCTTCACAGTGTGAGGGCTTATCTCGCCCGCAGTCAACGTCATCCAATCAGATCTCAAGAGCAGCCGGATGAGCTGTGTTGTAAATTACTGGCGGGCTGACGGAACCTCGATAGCGCGACTGGAGGACCCAGTGCACTTGACGTGGCCATAAATCGTCCCTCGGACCTGACGTTTACACCTCCAGTGCTCACACTGACTCACCACTCGGGTCTGGAGCCTATGTCTCAGCCAATAAGTGAATAACTGAAGGGTAATAAACCAACTGTCTGAGAAAGTGGGGATGAAGCGATTACCAGTCGTTAACAGTGTGTTCACAGGTCTTCTGTCACTTTGTCCCTCCAGGATATCTGCAGTGATCAGAGATTTGTATCAAGGGCCAGGGAGTAGAAGTCATGGTCAGGCCTGTGCTGCTGGACGGGAAAAATTAATATGGTCATGGAAATTGTGTGCAGGTGACTACAACTAACACTAGGATGATAGGTGTTCTCATGATGACTGTCCCTTTGTTCCCCATACACCCTCACTGATTCAACACTTACATGTGCACATACACATACAAAAGCAGAAGCATGCACAGAGAGAGAGAGAGAGGATGAAAGAAAAAAGTGTTTGCATGAAGGTGGTTTGTGTCACAGTAATCTTACTTCTTCAATTCCTTTTCAGTCCCCATCAAACATACTCAAGAGATAAGTTTTAAAAAAGGAAGTAAAAGGTCAAAGATAAGAATGAACCCAGGTGATAATGGATCAACCACAAATGCCAAGTGTGGTTTTTACCGTGTATCAGCTGGTGTCAATGATATTATATAGTGAGTGTGTTTTCTAACGTTTTTTCTTTTTTTTCTTTTCTTTTTTTTTTTACTTACTGGGTCACTATAGGAATGTCAAATGACTGTAATTTACTTATACTGATTGGTATTTCCGCTTCTTGATGTTTTCGTCTTTGAGTTCATTCTCTACACTCTGCAGTTGGGCAAGTTGTTCTTCAGTCTCTTTCAGCTTCCTCTTCAGACGCATACACCGAGTGTATACATTGTCTTTACGAAGCTCGACACATTCTTTCCTTTTCTCTGTCAATGACTTTCTGAGAGATACCTCCTGCTGTCTTAGAGCTTGGACACATTGCTGGCTGGTAACAAGTTGTTTGTCTTTCTCGTCCACCTCCATCTGGAGTTTTTTCACCTCTTCTTTCTTTGCAATCAGCACATCTTTCAGTCCGGTCATTTCAGCATCCTTGATTTGCAGTTCCCTTTCTTTTTCACTCAGTTTTGCTTTAAGAAATGACACCTCCTCTGTCCTTGTTCTTAGTTCCTTCATGACAACGTCCTCTTTTTTTCCTTTGCTGCGTGCTGTCTCTGGGTCTAAAATAGGGGGCAGCTGTTTGACAGTTTTTTGCTGCTCTGCATTTTCAAATGGAAGTTGCAAAAAATCTTGAAGTGCGCTCTCTCCACCTGGTTTACTTCTATTTTTGCGCAGGCGAGCCTCTTCCGCTCTGAGCCTCCCCAGTTTTGATTTAAGCTGCTGAGTTGGTGGCAAATCTTTGACCAGGTGTCCAAGCCATTTAAGCAATGTTGCATCCTTTATCCTCTGCATCTTGGCTATGCGACATACTTCTGTCACAAGACCTACAGGACATTCCGGTAAAGCCTCAAGGTCCTGTACAGTTCCTTTCAAAAGATCTGCGCGTGTAATCCCGAACTTCTGACAGAAGGGGCCAGGGAAGATGCAAGAATCTTTCCTTTCTTGTAAAAAGTATTCAACACTACTGATCGTTTCACACTTGTTGAATTCCTTAACAGTGCGCTCAACTATTGACACCACACGTGGAAAGGTACACTCTGGAAACAATTTGTGTAGGAAATGTTCCATTTCCCCCCAGGTTTTGTTTTCTTGATGCTTTAACATATTTAACTGCATCAAGAGTTTGTTGTTGAATGGAACCTTGGGTGCTGATGGTGGTATTCCTTGTCCACTGTGTGCAATGGTCGCCTGTAAGGCTTTATACTGATCATCTGAAATATACAGGTATGAAAGTTGAAACCGCTTTAATGTTTTAAAACACAGTTTTGAGTATTTCATGGATGCTTTTGGAAGAAATTATACATGTGTGTGTGAGTATGCATGTGTGTGCATGGGTGTCTGAGTGAATGAGTACAACTCATAATCTACTGTAATGGCTTCAAATAAACTGATAAAGTTTAATGCAACAACATATATATCAAAAACTTATGTCATGTTTACTGCCATGTAAGTTTGTTTTTTTCTCAGTGTACATCATTTAAATACACACACACATCCTTATGGGCAACTACTGTTAATTGCATACCGCACACAAATTCATGCACCGCATTGTACACATTGATAAACTATAGTACATACACCATACAAACTCATGTGCGCGCACGCGCACACACACACACACAAACTCGCGCAGGTGAACTCCTGCATGAGCACAAGTTCAACAAAGGCACACACACAAACTATATGTGCATACACACATAGCATATACCATACTGATATACTTTATTTTATTTATTTATTAAGCCTTCTTGCTATAGCGCATATTCTTGAAGCTCTATGCGCTTTACAATAGCACTAAAAAAATAAAAAAAAAAATTCACTCAAACATCCCCACACAAACATATGCATATAATTTGAAACATAGGTGAGAGAGAACAATTAAAATAGGTCATGTCAGTTGATTAAATCAAGAAATGCAACAGGTATTTAAAAATGATAACAACAACAACAACAACAAAAGTAGACACGTATACGCATGCATATATACGTTGGTACATACATACATACCTACATACTGATACTACATACAAACACACAAAACACACAATGTGCGCACACATACACACACACACGCGCACGCACCATACCTACATACTACATACAAACACACAAAACACACAATGTGCGCACACATACACACACACACGCGCACGCACGCGCGTGCACGCATGCACACTTGCACCAACGAACACAAGCTGCATACCCGAACACATTACTCATGCACTCACTCAGTGACACACACACATACACGCACCTACAGGCACAATACACACACAAACACAGATCAACAATCAAATAATGCAAACTACTGCGACATTACATAAAAATATATATATATATATATATATAATAAAATAACATAAAAGTTCCTGCTAAGCATTTCCCTGAAGAAACACCCCACATTACACACACAGATCAAAACTGAAATGAAACAAATGTTCACACACACACACACACACACACGAATGACAACAATTGAAACACACAGGCTACAACATCACATGATAAAGCAATATTCATCAAACATTTCTAGTTAAAAACGTATGTACATTATTACATTTAAGAAATTAAACCTGAAAATGTAAAAATGTACATATTGTAAAAAAACACTCACACCTCCACCCCGCCCACATACACTAGCACACACACACACACACACACACACACACAACTCATCAACAACAACAAAAGCACAACAGATGGACAACTGAGTAAACAAACTACAACATTACTTCGTAACAGTTTGTGTAAAAAATCTCTCACATACATATTTATACATTAGAAAAAACACACACACACACGCACGCACACACGCACGCACGCACACACACACACACACACACACACACACACACGTACCAACTCACCCACCCGCACACACGCAACACACAGACACAAGCTCGCGCATGTGGGTGTGCAAACACCCGCCACCACCTCTCCCCCCTTGTCCCCCCTGCTCCCCCTCCACCCCCCCACCCCCACCCCCCACCCCCCACACACACAACACAACACAACCACACACCTCTATTTCATTTCAATTTCATACAACATTGTATGACTGTCTGAACAGGTGTGTCTTCAGTGGGCGCACACATACATACACAAAGTTACACACAAACACACACACACCGGCACACACACACACACACCGCACACAAACTCGCGTGCACACAGGTGAACTCATGTGCACAACATAAGTTTAACACAGACACACACAATTTATTTGTGCATACACACATGGCATATACCATACTGACATACCAGTGCGCGCGCACACACGCACACACATACACACACACAAGTGTTAGCGCCAAGGGCTGTGTCTGACGATCAGAACCGATGTGGAACGAATACACGTGTTCGTATACTGTCCGACGTCGATCACAGTATTCAACCATCACTCCGCCCTAATTAACACAAAGCCCTTGCACAGCAAAAAAAAAAAAAAAAAAAAAAAAAATAATGCAACACTTCATCTTCTAGAAACAGTCATCGAGCACGGTAAATTTTCGATTAAAAACATCTTTTGTAACTGTGCTCTAAAAATAGCGTGACTGTTCCCAATGACGCAACGACACTGCTGAAGCAATGTCGTTAAGATTCACCCAAACTCACAACAATATGAAAAGCAGTATCGACAGTCAGGTCAATTTCAAAATAAACTAAATGCAAAAAAATGTTCTTCTTACAAACCTGTAAGTTGGCGTGTTTTCCTTTCTTCAAACGATGATGACGAACAGCCGGAGGATTCTTCGATCGCCGCCATGTTCCGTGTGCACATAAACAATAGAATTCCTTTCTATGATAGATTTGTTGGCCTGTACGACCAAGACTGCGGTCACTCGCCTTTCTTCCAAAGCGCGTTAAACGTTTTTCTTTGGAACAAAACCATGAATAGCACTTACAAGTGCTTATTCTAAGCCTTCTTTCAGACAGTTTTTGTGTAATTTCAAACGCTGGTTCGTGTGTTATTGGGTCGCAAACATCAGTCCAACACTTCCAATGCGATTTCACTCGAAAACCCCTCCAAACTTATAACCAATCAAAACGTGAGAATCCTGGCTTTCCGATGACGTAATTTCTAAATTTGTACACAGACATGGACGCAGCGCGAGGCGAGAGACAGATTCACAGCTCGCGACGGTAGCACAGCACTAAAAATCGACGGAGTACCACATGTGCTTAATGCCCGGCGCATTGAACTTTTACTCGAATGAAATAAACAATTACCACAAGAGTACAGATGAAGGAATGAAGTTGATTCCAGTATGAAATATTTGTGTCATTTTTGACTCACTTGTGTACACAAAGTGAGTATGTTTTAACCCGGTGTTCGGTTGTCTGTGTGTGTGTCTGTGTGTCCGTGGTAAACTTTAACATTGACATTTTCTCTGCAAATACTTTGCCAGTTGACACCAAATTAGGCATAAAAATAGGAAAAATTCAGTTCTTTCCAGTTATCTTGTTTGAAACAATATTGCACCTCTGGGATGGGCACAAAAAAAGAAAAATATGAAGCCTAATTATATGCAAACTGCATTTACTGTTGCATTTATATTTTTTGTGTTCTCTAAACTTGGCACTTTGATCTGATATTCTGACCCAACAACAAGAACAGTCATTATTATCATTTTTTGTTCAAGCAGGAACTTCTTTTGCTAAGCATGGAAGTTTTAATTATTTTGCAAACGTTTTGGTGCCGTTCGTATAAAAGGGAAATTACTCTGTAATTAATGCTAGGGGAGTTAATTTGCTTTAAGCTGATCTTTCTCATCTTAAACATTACATTCTGAAATTATACTCAATACATAAGAAGCTTGGATTTTTTTTTTAAAGTGTATCACAGTGAGTTTTGAAGGCCTTGCCTCTCTTGTTTTTATAGGTTTGCTATGTAACGAGCGGCGGAGTTGAAAATGGTCAAAATACGGGTCAGGACTGCATTGTTATCGGGTCACCGCCGCAGGACCAATCAAATTTTGAACTTCTAAATGTTAAAAAACTAATTAAATCATTGAAAAGAACACACACACACACACACACACACACACACAGCTCACATGCAAAATTTCAATGAATTATGATAAGTAGTTTTCAAGAAAATGGCATCGTCGAAAACTCCCATGCAAAAATGGAAGTATTTTGTCAGATTCCTCAAACTGCTGTTTTTAGAGTGTCATAAAATCTTAAAATGAAGACTTCCCAGTATCGGTATCAGTTGCTCAAGGAGCCGTCACTGCGTTCGGACAAATACGCTACAACCAAATCTGCCAAGCAGATGCCTGACCAGCAGCGGAACCCAACGCGCTTAGTGAGGCCTTGAGAAAAAAAAAAAGAATAAAATAAATGAAAATAAAATAAAATAAATGAAAATAAATAAATAAATAAATAAAATAAAATAGTAAAATAAAATAAAATAACAAAACAAACAAACAAAAATAATAATAATAATTATTATTTTTTTAATTAAATAAATAAATAGACTTCCCAGAATGCCTTTTGTTATTCTTGGTACCACTATTGCCGCCGACTTCATGCTGATCTTCGTGTTGTCTTCAGTTTAACGTCTTTCCACTTGAAGTGATATTACATGAAAACAACAACAGAAACAACAACAAAACAAACAAACAGAAACGAGGGGTTAGGGGCTGTGGGACGGGGGTGGGGAGTGTGTGTATGTGTGGAGGGTGGGAAAGACAACGCCAGGGAAAAATGGAAACGTTATAAACGCCAACATCAAACAACTATAACAAATGTTCTGTGGGATCGTGCAGCAAACCTGCAATAACAAATAACATATTGGAATTGTTAAAAACACATTCAAAAGAACTTTCGGTGAAGTCTGACAAATAACATTTTCGATTCTGACATTCGAATACTACGTGGTTGCTAGAAATATGTTCTCCACATGTGCATCTGAAATATTTGCTGAAATTAGTAATAGAAACGTTCAGTTTTATCCTGTTTGATAATATATAAATCTGCCTTAATCTTATTGAATTACTGTATGTATTTGACTGATTGATAGTTCCCGGTTGTTGAACATCAATTGCACTGTGTTTTGAAGCTATGCCGTTTTCCTGGTATAATTCCCTGACTTTGCTTCACGATGTTTTTTCTAGTATTCGATAACCCTCTTGTACAGAGCCACATAAAGTTCTATGGTTCCCTGTTCGTTTTTTGCACCTTTTCTTGCAGCCTTGTCAGCCCATTCATTGTAGAGAATACCAAGATGTGAAGGAACCCAGCAAAACGTAATATGTGTTCCTTTCAAACTTAAAAGATGTAAAATGTGGCTGATTTCTATTATGATCTTGGATTTGTTTTTACAATCTGATGAGTTTAAAGCATATAATACAGATTTGGAATCAACGCAAAACAAGACTTGTAGAAGGCAAACTGGAAGATCAAGAATATGATTTTGAGCCATAAGAACAGCAATAAGTTCAGCAGTGAATATTGAATAATTTTTACCAATATAGTATGATCTTTCCGTTTTCAGTTCTGGAAAAACGAAAGCTGAACCTGCTTGGCCATTGTCAAATAGTGAGCCGTCTGTGTAAATCTGTAAATGATCACAATGTCGATTTTGAGGGTGTACTGGGACTTCCGTTGCCATGATATTCGGATTTTCATTCTTTTTAATGTCAGTATGAATAATGTAAAAATGTGCTTTTTTCATCTCCCAGATGGGGTATGGACTTACGGTCTTCTGTGTGTCTACATCATCTGAATTAATTTCAGACTTTTCGAACAGGTTTGACACAAACGTGCTAATGGGTGTTAAATAATATATGTTTTTAGCTTTTGGGGGGAAGTTGTTTTCGGATATGATTTTTACTTCCTCTTATGTATAATTTTCAGTTGTTGAGCTTCTAAATACGTATTTAGCACATGCAAGGTTTCGGTATTCATCTAAAGGTTTGATTTTCGTGTGTGTGTGTGCCTTTTCAAGAACGTGTATAGAGATGAGACAGTGGCTCCAAAATAGAAAAATAATCAATTTTGACAAATGTCAAATAGCCTGATTTCACAGTGATGACTTAAAATGTTGATAATTAGAAAGTTTTCATGCTACAGAAACATTTCAAATATCTGCATGTTCCAAAAAGTATGTAGAATAGTTGTTTCTGAGGACTGAGGAAGTGCCATCGGAAGTGTATATAACAATAAAAGTCACAAAGTACATGATTTTGAGTAACAAATGAATAACTTTTTGTCAGTAACCATGAGACTATGCTGAGTGATTGCAACTATGTATTTTTTTTTTTTAACAAAACAGAAGTCTTTGACTTTGACATTCAAGCCAAAAAAGTCAGTAGAATGTGTGTATGTACTGTTTCCATATCAGGTTCAATGTTTTCTAGCGTTCCTCTTGCACATTCTACACTTTGTTCTTCGGAACCAGGTCAAAGTCACTGAAAAAAACACATGAATGCTTTCCACAGTGCCAGTTTTGCCAGACTGAGGCCATCTAGATATTTTGCGGTTGTTTATCTGCAACATGAAGCTGATGTCTGCTTTGTTGACTCTGTGTACCGGTATTTAGAGCACCTGGCCAATGAAGAAGCCTTTGTCATATAAAAAACAAAACAACAAAAACAACAGCCACTGTCCAACCCTGAGCACTGAAGATGAATAGGGAATCAATGTATTTACACATAATTATCTTCTTCATCTCTCATCATCTTCAGGTATCTCCTCTCAGTGAGATATCCACATCAGGTGCATGCAGCTGTTGCTGGTCATCATATTAGTCTTCCAGGTATGACAACTGGCTATGGCACATAGCTTCAAGGGACAGGTTGCTCAGCTGAAGCCTATCATCTGTGACCTGTAAGAGGATACATAAATAGAGAATTTGGGTTTTGACTGCATCAGTTTTTTTTTTGAGTTAAACCTCTGGAGAAGAGTTTCAACATCAGCACACAAACCACAAGGGCCTCCAAGTGCAGCAATCTCATCAGTTACTTTACGTCTGATCGCTTCCTGTGTTCTTTTGCTGATTTTTCTCCTCCTTCTTGGGTGCAATAGGGGTGCAGAGAACAGCTGTCTTCTGACCCTAACGGACTCTGTAGATTCCTGTGGCACAATATTGTAGTGCACATTGCCAGGCACTATCTTAAACATTTGATAGATAGATAGGCAAGCATGATGTTACAAAAGCATCCTTTTTTTCTCCCTTAAATGGAAAGGCCAGAAAATTTACTGACAGAAGAGTTTCTTTTCTTTCTGTTTTTTTTTTTCTTTCTTTTTTAGAGAATAAATATCACTTGTATACTAGTGAAAGAATTCAGTAAAAAGAGAAGTTGCATGCATGATACACACAAACATACAAACACAAAAACATGACACAAAAAAATGCCAGTCAAAATAATTTACTACAGTTCACTTTTCAAATTCAAAAACGATTCACAGCCATATCATGACTGATATAACGAAATGTGTTTCAAACTATTATACATGCCTCTAATTATGCAGTGACATTAGAAAAAAACCCAAAAAACATCACTCATAAATGTAATACATTTTATCTCACTGAAAAATATGTATGTACAACTAATGCAATAAACCATATATAAATGCTGCCACATATCTTTATGTACATTGTTCTCAAGCACACATCATGACTACTGATGATGTCCCCTGAATCATGTCACCCACACACACACACACCAATGCACAGATAAAACATGATATGAAACACAGAAAGAAAGGGAAAAAACTAAACAAAACAAAAACCTCAACATGCATTCACACAAACAACATACAAGCAGAAATACCATCAGCATGTGTAAGAATGAACTTGTAATAGTTGTATAAACATTCACACATCACCACATCCTGTCATTCCTTCATTTACTTCGCTGAATCAGTCACAAGTTCACAAAGCACAGTGACAACACCTTTGCTGTGCCTCTTAGTTTCAACCAAGTACAGTCCCAACACTCTTGTCTTTTCACACTTCAGGCTGTATGCCTGTGACAGCCATTCATGAAAAAACTTCAGGCGGTGTGCCTGTGACAGCCATGTGAGTAATACATTTTAAGGTTGTGTGCCTTTGAAAGCCGTGTGAGTAGAACATTTAAGGTTGTGTGCCTGTGAAAGCTGTGTGAGAAACACACGTAAGGTTGTGTGCCTGTGACACCCATGTATGGAACACACTTCAGGATGTGGGCCTGTGACACCCATGTGAGTAATACATTCTAAGGTTGGAATGTCAGACCCCTGCCGGAGTCTGCACTAGTGGGTCATGGTTAAGTATGTGTAATTAAATTTAAGGTTGTGTGCCTTTGAAAGCCGTGTGAGTAGTACATTTAAGGTTGTGTGCCTGTGAAAGCTGTGTGAGTAACACACGTAAGGTTGTGTGCCTGTGACACCCATATATGGAACACACTTCAGGCTGTGGGCCTGTGACAGCCATGAACGGAACACATTTTAGGTTGTGTGCTTGTGACAGCTGTGAATGGAACACACTTCAGTTTGCGTGCCTGTGACAGCTGTGAATGGAACATACTTCAGTTTGTGCGCCTGTGACAGCCGTGTGAGTAACACACTTGCGGCTGTGTGTCTGTGATGACAGTGTGTGTCTTGTCACAGGTGATGCCCCAGCGGTGAGACAGCCAGACATACTGACATAGCCAGTGATATTTAAGTCACATCAGGAAACAGGCAGCTTCCTGGGATATGCAGTTCCCCACACTGCTCTCAGTCTTGACACAAACCAGTTCACCTGCGGGATCAGTGTTCTCCTCACAGCTGAGGGCTTTCAGTCTCTACAGACACTTTTTTGAAAAGAATAAACAGAGTGCTCCTTTCTCACATTGATACACATGTGTTGTGACATGGGATTGGTGTGTTGCTCAGCAGATGTTTCAGAAATCCTCGAGATCAACAACTACAATGGCAAAACTCCAGCACTGGGCACCAGAATAAAACATCACCCCAGCACCAAGGGATTCTCCACAACAGCTATGTCAGGGAGCACTGCAAAGACACTGGACATGAATCCAGGCGGAAATTCTTTGCATGTTGGGAGAAATGGTGGTGGGTGACAGTGAACATCCCCCTTTTGCAGTAACCTGATGACTGTGAAGACAGGTAGCCTTCAACACATGGAGGTAGCTATGCAGACACTAGGTAGCCCTTTAACACATGGAGGAAGGCCAGAGGGCTGCACCTGACACCTTTTCACTGTGCTGACACGTAGACCTTATGTTCATCAGTAAACAGACTCCCATGTCCATGACCACCCCTGTCATGGTAAAGACAGGTGGGTTAGCAGACTTATCCTGCACAGACGGAGATCAGGTGCTCGAGTCACCTGGCCCAGCCAGGTCAGCCGTCATCAAGTCTCTCATGAAGGCTGGTCAAGCTGCTCTGTCAGGCCCACCACATCTCACTGTACAGGCAGACCATCCACAGTCTCCTCTGTACACGTGTCAGCCCCACCTGTTACACCACTCCCGTCCCCTGGTTACTGTGTGAAGAGCTGGGCCATCAGCATAACCAGTCTGTAAACATGGTGTTGCACGACTCCCCCTCAGCATAACTAGTCTGTAAACATAGTGTTACACCACTAGTATGTAAATATGGTGTAACACCACTCCCCTTCAGCATAACTAGTATGTAAATATGGTGTAACACCGATGCCCATCAGCATGATCAGGTTGTAAAAATGGTGTTGCACCACTCCTCCAGTCACTCTCTGGAAACCTGGGCCATCAGCATAACCAGTCTGTAAACAAGGTGTTACATCACTGTACCTCAGCATAACCAGTCTGTAAACAGGGTGTTACACCAATGCCCATCAGCATAACCAGTCTGTAAACATGGTGTTACACCAATGCCCATCAGCATAACCAGTCAGTACAATGTTACACCACTCTCCCGGTCACTGTGTAGAGAGCTGGGCCATCAGCATAACTAGTCTGTAAACATTGTGTTCCACCACTGCCCACCAGCATAACCAACCTGTCAACATTGTGTTACACCACTGCCCATCAGCATAACCAAACTGTCAACATGCTGTTACACCACTGCCCATCAGCATAACCAATCTGTCAACATGGTGTTACACCACTGCCCATCAGCATAAGTCTGTAAAAACGGCATTACATGACTTCCCCTCAGCATAACCAGTCCGTAAACAAGGCGTTACACCATTCCCCTTCCCCGGTCACTGTGTGGTGAGCTTGGTCATCATAATGAGTCTGTAAACATGGTGTTACACCACTCCCCCCACCCCCCTTCCCCCAGTCAGTGTATGGAGAGCTGGGCCATCAGCATGTCAATCTTTGAGGCCAGGTTGCGCCCTTCCAGTTTCTCCAGGTTCACCTCCTTGAAGGGGGCACCCAGATCAAACCACTGGGGGTGGGTGACAGCCGGGGAGGGGTGGGCGTCTGCGCCAGGGGTCATGGTCTTCACCATCAGCCGCTGGCCACTGCTGGGTCCACTCCGGAATGAGATCACCCTGGGGAGCAAAAAATAATCAACTGTCAGTGACCAACCCTTCAGACTCCCCTTCACAACAGTGTGGGAGGAGACATGTTTATCACAGACTCCATTTATATGACATGGGTCCTAGTCTTTCATACGAGACAATAAACTATGGTCCTGTGTGAAGATGCACTTTGTGCAGGTGAAAGAACCATAGCAACAAGAGCCTTGACTCTGGCAAAATTCCATGGAAAAAAAACCCCACACCCATTTTCCTCGTTAAAACTGTGCAGGATAAAAACCTTCATGGCAGTGCGGTTCAGTGACATGCTATCTTGGGAAGAGCAGCCTCAAGCATATCTTCTGACAAGGTACAACAATACTAAACACCACCTTACCACGGCAGTGAAACAGCATTAATGAAACACACTACTGTTATAATAAATAATACACTCCAAGATACCTGCACACAGAAACCAAAAGGTCCTCTCTATGAACAGCACTTAACAAAATATCTTTACATACTTCAATACACTTGACCACCTGCACACTGAATTACTAACATGTGAACCACAAACAGACATACACACACCTTTTTCCATGCATCAGAACACACCCACCCATGACCACACATCAGAATGATGCAATACATGACCACACATCAGAACAAACATGCATCAGGATGCACACACACACACACACATAACCACAATCATTCATTTCTGCACATCAAAAAACACACACCCATGCCCACACACAAGACAGCAGACTCACTTGTCCCCTTTGGGTGAGGCGATGGTGATGGCAGAGGCAGTGGCGAAAGACTCTGTGTCTCCACTGCCTATGGAGCTGTTGGCAGACAGGATCTGCCAGCCCTGGAGACGGGCGATCTGCTGAACCACCGACGTGTGGTGCTGTGCGATCTGTCACATCATACTCACAGTTACACACTGCTATGTCATAGTGCTGTGTCATCTGTCACATCATGCTCACAGTTACACACTGCTATAAGTCATGGTGCTGTACGATCTGTCACAGTATGCTCACAGTTACACACTGCTATAAGTCATGGTGCTGTGCGATCTGTCACATCATGCTCAAAGTTACACACTGCTATAAGTCATGGTGCTGTACGATCTGTCACAGTATGCTCACAGTTACACACTGCTATAAGTCATGGTGCTGTGCGATCTGTCACATCATGCTCAGTTACACACTGCTATAAGTCATGGTGCTGTGCGATTTGTCACATCATGCTCACAGTTACACACTGCTATAAGTCATGGTGCTGTGCGATTTGTCACATCATGCTCACAGTTACACACTGCTATAAGTCATGGTGCTGTACGATCTGTCACAGTATGCTCACAGTTACACACTGCTATAAGTCATGGTGCTGTGCGATCTGTCACATCATGCTCAAAGTTACACACTGCTATAAGTCATGGTGCTGTACGATCTGTCACAGTATGCTCACAGTTACAAACTGCTATAAGTCATGGTGCTGTGCGATCTGTCACAGTATGCTCACAGTTACACACTGCAATAACTCATGGTGCTGTGCAGTTTGTCACACTATGTTCACAGCTACATGCTGCAAAAAGCCATGGTAATGTGTGATCTGTCATATTGTGCTCACAGTCACACACTGCAAAACATGGTGCAGTGCAATCTGTCACATAATGCTCACAGTTGCATACTGCTATTAAGTCATGGTACTGTGCAATCTGTCCTACTGTGCTCTCAGTTACACACTACTATATATGTCGAGGTGCTGCACAATCTATTACATTGTGCTCACACTCACACACTGCAAAACATGTGGTGCTATGCAATCTGTCACACTGTGCTCGGTTACGCATTGCTATATGTTGCAGTGCTGTGCAATCTGTGAAACTGCATTGTACAGTTACTGAAATGTCATGTAGATGTGCAATCTGTTACGTTGTACAATAGAGGAATGGTACATTACATGTGCAAAATCATGCCTGGGAAGCGTATGATCTGAAAATCTATGAGAAACATGCCACACAAGAACCCCACATAACACATGTGAAATGATGTTTGTGTGGAACAAGTGCATAATACCACAGCTGCACATAATATTCTAAATAAATCTGAGACTTAAAAAACAGTGTGACCCATAGTGGTGACTGGCACAGAACTGGACAGACAAGAATATGGTGTCACACCCACTACCCAACCCCCATGACCAGTCAGAGAAAAGACGTACCTGCCAGGACAGCAGGTCCTGAAGCTCTGTGTCTTCGAAGGACAGCTTGCAGGTCCGTCCATCCTTCATCACCACCTTGATGGTGTCCACACCAATCAGCAACACCAGCGACGTCCGCGACAGGGGGCTGCCATCACAACTACACATGACACTCACTGTAACCACTGTCATGTCATCACAATGACATGCCACACTTACTGCATCCAATGTCATCGTATCCACTGTCGTGTCATCAAAATGAGTCACTCTCACTGTACCTGTGCTCACTGTCATGTTATCACAATGACATGTCACTTACTGCATCCATTGTCATATCCCACTATCATGTCATCATAGTGACATGTCACTCTCACTGTATCCACTATTATTGTACCCACTGTCATGTCATCACAATGACATGTCACTCACTGTGTCCACTGTCACTGGACCCACTGTCATGTCATCACAATGACAAGTCACTCTGTGTCCACTGTCACAGTACCCACTATCATGTCACCATATAACATGACACTCTCACTGTGTCCCCTGTCACTGGACCCACTGTCATGTCATCACAATTACATGTCACCTGTTGTCCATGGTCGCTGCAGCAACTGTCATATCATCATAATGACAAGTAACACTCACTGTATCCATTGTACCTGCTGTCATGTCATCACAAATATTACACAGTTATTATGGGTTACTTTTGACACATACATACAACAAAATATGAACACAAACAATTGGAATTTTACGAAACTGTTTACAAACGCTCAGACAGATACTACTAATTCCCTTCCATGCAAGTTGAACAAAAACATTATCTTATTTTCAGATCCCAGTCAACATTACACCCGCTAACTTTTAAGTTGGTTGAGATTTTCTTTCTGGCAATTATGCCATTCCCAATACAGATCCTACAGGACCTATCTGAAAGCTGCTCTGCTTTTGCTGTCTTGCAACCGAAGCATGCTCTTTCTAGTAGTTTGTAACAGATCTGCAGACCACTGGAACATTGCCAAACCACCTTTCAGTGTCCTATCCACTCTTCATTTCCATATTCCTTCAACCATAGCTAAACCTCCTTTCCATATCCTTTTGAATGTAACTAAACTACATCTCCATATCCCTTGAATCATAACTGAACCTCATTTCCACATCACTTTGATCATAATTAAGCCTTTTTTCCATATCCCTTTGATCATAACTAAACCTCATTTCCATATCCTTTCAATCATAACTATACACCATGATCTACATCACATTCCTACTGCACCGCTGAACATAACTGTACATTATCACATCACTTCCCTATCGTACCATCTTATGAACACACAGTCTTCTCCTTTCATACACCCCTCCATACAAAACATTTCCCAAGTAGATGTATTTAGAAAAAAAAATTTTTTTCATTTCTCACAAAAACATTCACAAATATGTTATCCAGTATCATCACATATACGTCACCCATATTGTTTCCCAGTATATTTACTTGAGGCTCTCGTATCCAGCGGAGGTGATGAAGATGCGAACCGAGGACTCCAGGGCGGAGTTGAGACAGCCCCAGTGGGCAGTGATCTGGGGGTCCTGCACAGCGATGGCTGTCTGGTCGATCACGTGCATGGAACGAATTCGCAGCACTGCATGCTTCGTCTGCTGGATGATTTGGGACAACAGGGACTCACTGAAAACCAGCACAACACCTGCAATGGTTCTGGGCCCATCTCAGAACAGCATGCTTCTTGTTTGGTTTTTTACAGGAAACAGCATTATAAAAATTAAAAAAGTTCTAAAAAAGGTCTGCTATATTCATGAGTTTTTTCCCCATTTATTAGCACAGGACACACTATCACTTTATCATATTTGGAATTGTTTTTTAGAGTCAGCAACCCCAGGACATCAATGGAGCAATGACAATTCCTTACTTTGAAATGGAAGCAGATTCAATGAGTGCAGTGTACACATTAGGAAGGGTCCCCAATGTGTCCTCAGGGCAACAGCCACATACAGGTAAGCAGGGCCCCACCTTTCTGACACATCAATGAACATACACACAGCTGAACAGGGCCCCACCTTTCTGACATATCAATGAACATACACACAGTTGAACAGGGTCCCACCTTTCTGACATATCAATGAACATACAGAGCTGAACAGGATCCCACCTTTCTGACATATCAACAAGCTGGCGACGTGTCATGGCTTGAGGACCGGCCAAACGCCGCCGTTTATTCATTCCGAAGGTGGCGATGACGGGGTGTGGGGTGTCGATACTGGTGTTACGCTGGTGCACCTCATGCAGCAGCTGGTGAAGGGAGTGCTCCAGGACATGGTTGTGCTCCAGCTTTGTGTTGGCCAAAGGGGCCTGCACACAGAGCATCACACACACACAGCTGGGGTTAAAGTGCATTTCAAACAGAAAGAACCATTACCATCAACCTGATCATTTAACACTTTTCACTCTAGTCATGTAAAATACATGTTATAATTTCTCCTACTGTGTTAAAAAGCAAGCTGCTAAGTTTTTATCACTTTCATATTTTAAGACAACCTTTTCACTATCAAGGTAAAATTTTGCTATGTTCATACGTGTATGTTAGACTCGACTTCCGGCTGAGAGACTGTGTGATGTGAGTGACAAAACTTTGAATGCACATGAAATTTCAAATCAGATTAACAAAGATGTACTGTACTGTACTGTACTGTACTGTATTGTACTGCATTGTATTGTATTGTCTCTCTGCTGAACCCACTTCTATCCTCGTCATGCATCACAACACAATCAAGACCTCACCTTCAGTACAACAGTTTCTGCGCTAAATCCAACAGAGACCATTTCGCTCTGATGTCCACTTGACACTGAGCACAAAATTAACAGGATGTTCATTCCAGTAAATTTTGCAATAAAACTGTGTGGCTGGTCTTTTTTGGTGTTGATGCTACCAACCACTGTTGATTTTTAACAAGACAGAGCCAAGTGAAGCGGATCAGTGAATAACGGTGTTCTCAAAAATGGCAGTGGAGCAAAATGTAAACTGAGAGCCAACTGGCTCTGGCCGATAAAATCAAAACTCTGTGGCTGACATTTACAGCCACTAATAATGCAACAAGCCCATGATCCCCTTTTCACTCTTACTCATTTTTGGTATCAATCTTTATTACTGCTACTGAATTATTTTTAATCATATCAGTGTAGCACTTTTATTGTTAGTATGGCATTCCGAGGCTTGGCGTAGTTTGTTATGGCCACAAAATAACAGCTGGCAGTCTGCTCAAAGTGACTCACCTTTTTCTCCTTGCCAGTGTAGTGACAGAGCACAATGGACAGCTGGTGTCCAGGAAACACCTGGAACATCACACACACACAGAGCTGGGGTTAAAGTGCATGTCAAACAGTAAGTACCATGACAATCAACTTCACCATTTGACACTTTTCACCCTACTCATGTAAAATTCATGAGCAATATACAACACAAGAGGTAGCAATCATGATGCAAAAGAACAAAACAATACAAACTACCAGGTAATGCTTTTTGTCGTGCGTAATGTACACATGCATAAAGTTTTGAAAATAATATCATCATTAAATGAATAGATCTATATCTTCTTCTTTGTTCATGGGCTGCAACACCCACGTTCACTCACATGTAAACAAGTGGGCTTTTATGTGTTTGACTGGTTTCACTCTGCCATGTTGGCAGTCATACTCCATTTTCGGAGGTATAGATCTGTATAATCATGCAAAGACAATACACCGACAGATAATGATACCACGGCCAACAATGTGCTCATTTACAAACCATCCATAAGTGGCACTTACATTCGTGATGATCTGATTGCCAATGACGATGTGGGGCGTGGCTGACTTCACTTGTACTGCTTCTCTGGCAAGCTGGGGAGGAAAACAATATGCTATCTATCATGCATGCAGTCTTTAAAACATGGTCACTTTACTGCACATTCACCTTTAAAATTAATTACATTACTAAACTCAAGGAAAATGCAATATTTTCCACTCTGTCATGGAACTTCACCTTTACACAGCCATACCTCAAAAACTAAGAAGGGTAAACTTTATTATCAATTTGTGTTTTGCCAATTCTAAAATTAGTTTTTGATCAAATATACATCAAATCTTTCTCTCCGCATAGGCGGGTAGTAGTTTGTACAGGACAGGAATCAGACCCCTGCCAGAGTCTGCACTAGTGGGCCACGGTTAAGTATGTGTAATTAAACTTTCTTTTTGTTTTGAGATTTTGACTGCTAGTTCTTGAACAAAAGTATCCTCACCATGTATTAAAGTAAACTGTCCCTGTATAGAAGTGACCTGTCCATGAATACAATTGGCCTGGTCATGTATAAAAGTAACCTGAGCATGTATAAACATGACCTGACTGCAAGTGACCTGGCCAACTTAAAAATGTCATGATGAATAAAAGTGACTCGACCATGTATGTATATGTGGATCTGACTGTGTAAGTTACAGCTCCCTGTTTAAACAGACCTGTCCCTTTATAAAAGTGTCCTGATCCTGTTAAAGTAACCTGACCAGGTATGAAAGTGACCTGGCCATTTAGAAAATGATCTGGACATGCATAAAAGTGTACACTGTGTATACATGACCTGATCATGTATAAATGTGACCTGGCTATGAATGAAATGACCTGACAACGTATAAAAGTGACTCAACCATGTATAAGCCTGACCTGACAATATACAAATGCCTGATGAGGTAAGAAAAGTGACTTGACCACGTAATAACATGACCTGACCGTGTACAAAAGTGACCAGGCCATGTATGAAAATGGCCGGACTATGTGCAAAAGTGGCTTGACCATGTTTAAATATGACCTGACCAGGTAAAAGTGATACAAAAGTGACTTGATCATGTATAAATGTGACCTGACCAGGTAAAAGTGACCTGAGACTGACCTGTGACTTCATCTGCATGACAATGACCCTGAGTGAAACTGACCTGTGCAAACAGTTCCTTGCAGAAGAGAACATTCTGTGCCGCCTCCAGTTTGGACTGCCAGTAGACATTGCTGGGCACTGATGTCAGACCCGGTGGCATCTTCAAGGCACAGCTGGTCAGATCCACCATGTCTGTAAGTACATCATCATCATCATGGCACGATTACATACACATTCATTATCATCATCAGTGCGCTATGGCACAACCAGCCATGTACATACACATTCAGTGCACTCATCAAGGCACAACCAGTTATGTCTCAACAATGGTTAGAGCATGACTTATGTACAGGTCTGACAGAAAATGGTTAAAGAACAACTTCAGTACAAGTCTGACAGGTGTTGTCAGTGAATGGTTAAAGAACGCCTTCTGTACAGGTCTGACAGGTGTTGTCAGTGAATGGTTAAAGAACGCTTTCCGTACAGGTTTGACAGGTGTTGTCAGTGAATGGTTAAAGAACGCCTTCTGTACAGGTCCGACAGGTGTTGTCAGTGAATGGTTAAAGAACGACTTCTGTACAGGTCTGACAGGTGTTGTCAGTGAATGGTAAAAGAACAACTTCTGTACAGGTCTGACAGGTGTTGTCAATGAATGGTTAAAGAACGACTTCTGTACAAGTCTGATAGGTGTTGTCAGTAACTTAAGTATCTGTGAATAGTTACAGTGTGACATGTATAGGAATGATAGGTGAGTTCAGTGAACAGTTACAGTGTAACTTATGAGCTGATCTGATAGGTATGATCACCAAATGGCCATTGTGCCTTCTGCAGGGTCACCATGACCCAACAGAAAGAAAACCCACTGATAGAAATACAACTTGTAGTTTATAAACACACAAGAAGAGAACGAAAAATTATTCATATAGTTTCAATGCGTATAATCTTTTTTGAAAAATTAATTTTATTTTCATATATTTATGATGAACATGTATGCCACAATGCCAGCACAGTTTACATTCAAACCTGTGAATAAAACGACAACTTGTTCAGAAAGAAACTGGTGTATGAGTCTACCTGTTATAACTTTTCAGTCACTATATGTATGAATGTGAATAAAATCACTAACTTTACATTTTAGATCTATGTAGGTGAATGTGTGCATGTGTTTTATCTGTTCTGAAATGGTAGTTTTTATATGGGTGTGATTTTAAAAACACAATTTATCTGAGGTCTTCACACATCTGTGCATGTGACTACATGTTATCAATTCCTGGCAGTGATCATCTAGATGTCAACGATACAACAATGTGCGACCTCAGCACAACTGTAACACATGACCAGCTGTTATCACCTGGCAGTCTCTAAGACCATCTAGTTATGATGATAATGATACAATACATGAGTGATCTCAGCGCACCTGTGCACATGACCAGCTGTTCTTACCTGGCACAGTTTTGACCTCCACTTGTATGTAGGCCACCCCCTCCAGCTCACTGGGTACTGTCACTTCCAGAAAACTTGCCCGATTTGTGGGGCTCCCTCCACTACCTTGTCCTGTCCCCTCCCCCTCGCCTTCTGCATGCTCCCCTTCCACGCTTTTCCGCACCTCGAAGGACCCACTCTGCCAAAACCGGGACCCTGCTGCAAAACAACACACACCACACCCATCCCAGTGTCAAACCACAAGGTAGATGTGTGAGCAGTCTTCAACAGTAGAACCAATGCTGATGCATGAATTCCAGTGGATTTTACCTGAAGCAACTATTGTCTCGTTAAACTGGAAATGACTGCTGTGGTTGGATCTTTCTTGGAAAAAAAAGAGGAAAGAAATAAAAGAATGAACTCCGAACATTTCTTAACATACTCATTGGAATAACACTGTTGTACATCCTATTTACAACCACTGCCTTATGTAAGTATATAGATCAACTGAATATGGAAGCCAGGCAAAGATACGTCATTAGGAAATACCCAATCTGTCTTGACACTTCAGCCTGATTCATTCAAGTCATCAAATGCTAAAAAAATTATTCAACTAAACAAAGGCTTCAATGCAGTCTGCATAAATCCACACTGAAAAATGAATCCACACTGACCATCAGAAAGGCATCAATACACATTGTAATCAACCATACCATTCACACATACGTGCATGCATACAAACTGTATATGGGCATATACCAACAGAAAATGCGGCGAATAATTAGTAACACCCCAAACCAGGCAGAAGTTGCAGACACATACCTGAGCGATAGCTGAGGTCTCCAACAATGTTGGTGCTGACTTTCTTCAGCCTCCAGTTTTTGCGCAGAGTGGACAGTTCATCGTGAAAGTCTTTGGCGCCTTTCTTGTTGGCTTCATTATTGGACTTCTTCAGGCGTTCCGCTCCTTTCAGCAAGACACCTGCTGCCGCGTCCAAGCTCTGCACCATGACAGGCAGGCAAACACAAGGATGTATATCTTATGGACTTCTTAAACCTGTCTCATAATGCCACAATCTCATAATACCACATCTTCTATAAATGCTGCCATCCAGCCTTTTCCTCTTTTCTTTTCTCCCTCTGTTTTTGTTACAGCACTCATTCGCATGGAATCTACATTGCTAAATTCTGAAGCAGTCAAAGGGAACTCACTCCCTGAGTCTTCAAACAGTATATGCATGGTTTTATAATATCAGATATTTCAAGGCTTAAAGGACAGCTCAGTATTCTTCTGAAACTTGGGTGGCATGCTGATCTTGTTATAATGATACATGTGTGTGTGTGTGTGCATGTGCATGTATATGTGTACTTGTGTGTGCATGTGTGTGTGTGTGCGTGCAAGTGATGTCACTGTAAACAACAGAGTAGCATACCTTTTTCTTGGAGAAGAGCTGTGTTGCAGGACGCGTGTCCTGGTTCTCCTGTGACACAGGGTCAGCCACCAGGTAGTGCTTCTCCTTCACCAGGTTCAGCACATCCAGCAGCACACTCATCTCTGTCAGACTGTACCTGTCCCACACCATACATGCCCTTAGTTTAAATGCCCCTTCTTTCATGCTTGGTTCATGCATCATTAAAATGATTTGTAGTTGCCAAGAAAATGCCAGAACTATAATTTACCAAGAATATCCACACCACACCACACACACGCGCAACTGGGTAATTACATAAAATAAGCGTGAACATGAGATAAGACAAGCCACAAAGAATATGACAATAAGAAATCAAACAGGCCTGAAGATAACCTAAATGGGACAGCCACAAACAACAGCACAGAAAGAAATGACGTCGCTTATTCATTTATAGTCTGTTCATCTAAGATGATATTAGACTGACAGAGAGAAATTATAGAAAGAAATGAAATGACCCAGAAAGCAACAGACTTGAGGTGGTTGCGCACGGGGTCCCAGGGCCACAGGGAGGGCATGAAGGGGGCCAGCGGTTTCTCCTCCACCACCTCTTTCTCCCCTTCAGATGCTGGCTTTCCTTTGCCCTCAGATTCATCCTTGTAAAAATCTATCTTGTTGGCCAGTTTCGTCAGGTTCTCTGACATGGACAGCTGCCTGAAAAGTGTAATGAAAAACATGTCATTGTCAGCAACTATTTATTAAGATAAGCATGGAAATGCTCCAGTCCATGGCAATCAAATATGACTGCTGATTAGAATCCTGAAAAAGGAAAAAGAAATAAATAACAGAAATTTTTTTTTTCATAAATAACATGCTATACATGTACAAAATCAGACAAAACAAAGCTCTCTTAAAAATGGCCATCACTGAGACAAATCAGTAAGCATTCCTGACAATTGTGAGGTGGTATGTTTTGGTTCCATCCTGTTCTTACCAAGAACTTAATTAAGTTAATAATAATATGACTGTGATAACAAGTAAAAGTTTAACAACAACATAAAAAGTATCAGTTTAATAAAACAACACTACTGTGCTAAGAAGCAATAGTTTTAACAACAAGATAAAAAAAGTAACAGTTTAACAAAATGACACTAACACTTTCATACCGATACTTTCTTAACAAGCAATAGTTTTAACAACAAGAACAAAAAAGTAACAGTTTAACAAAACGACACTAACACTTTCATACTGACACTTTCTTAGCAACAAGTTTGACAAAACATAAAAATGACTTCACAAATACACAAAATTCTCTAAAGGTGTATTTGTTGTTTCATTTTCAATTTCATGTTACCTATGTTGTAATCTTGTATTTTATTATTCTAAAGCATGTAAAAAGAACTTTTTGTCTATTCCCTGATTCATCAAGTCAACTTCTCAGTCTTTTCTGAGCTTTCATGACAAATCATTCTTGAACCAGGTGCCCAGGAACTATAATCTTCACAGAATCCTTTATGTGTCCAAACACGACATTCCTGTTTTATGCATTTTTCACATTAAAATTTCTAACCCGGATATATCTTCAAACGTATTAATCGCATGAGTTTTTCATTGATTAAAAAACAAAACAAAACAAAACAAAAAACGGACTCAAAATCTAATACAGTAATAATAACCATAATATAAAAGATGTGTTGTCTCTAAAGGAGGAAGGCGGCAGAATGGTAAGGACACCTATCTACCAGAGCAGTGTATGCGATTGTGAGGGTATGGGTTCTATTCTCGATCTCGCCCTTTCTCCCCAGTTTGACTGAAATAGTAGAAAATCAAACCAGGCATCTAGTCATTTGAATGAGACAATAAAGCAAGGTCCCATGTACAGCACATACTTGGTGCACTAAAAAAAATAACCCATGGCAACGAAAGGGTTGTTCTCTGGCAAAATTGTGCATAAGAAATCCACTCTGATAGGTACACAGACATGTATATATGCATGCACTCAACTTCTCAAGGCTTGACTAAACACACTGGGTTATGCTGCCAGTCAGGCATCTGCCTAACACAGTAATTGATGTGGTGCTGTGTAGATTTGTCCAAATGCAGTGATGCCTCCCCGAGAAACTGAAACCTTGAACTGTGATTTAATTATATAATAAACAAATTTTAAACACATCATCAGACAATATCAATACCTTCAGTATGATCACTGTATGTGTATCAACTTCTCTTTTTTTTTTTTGCAGTGGCTATTCCACCAACCATCGGGTGAACCTCTTCCGGAAAACTGAAAACGCTAAATTCCCAGACAGCCCTCTAAGCCACTGACAAGTGCTTTTCTGTCTGGTCAATCTTAAAGCTGGCTTTTAGCATTCAAAGCAAAAGCACTGTTGAGATAGATCTCTTTTAAAGAGCCAGTTTTACCAGTACAGTGACCCCCCCCCCCCCTCACCCCCACCCAACCCAAACCCTAAAATGCTGATCAATGACACAAATTATCAACTGATGACTGTAAACTGTTTGAGAATTATCAAGATTGTTGAAATAGGCAATTATCATGCACTTCTGACCGTCGGTGGAATAGGCATTCGCGCTGTAGGCTCAGCAGACTGTCAGTGAAATAGCATTCTTCTGTCAATGAAATAGCATTCTCTATAGGCTAAAACTTAAGATTGAAATAAAAACAACACAAAATAAAAGATCCACAGTGCAGCTATGGTTTCTCCAGTCCCTGATCGCTGACTATGGCTTTCTCTTAATCTCACTACCTGCACTGGTAACATGGTTTGAGCATTGTATCTGTATCAACTATCATGTATATTGGCAGAAACCAATTCTATTTTCTAGCATAAATGCACTGAAGGGAAGACCCAGAGGTGTCAGGAGAGCACCTTATTAAAGTTTATAAACAAAACAAACAAAAAAACCCACCTGAATTGAATTGTTTCAGGGTACCATAGACCAGGCCAACTGAACTAGGATTAAATCCCAACCAGTACATCCCCAGCTCATCATTTTCCCCTAGTTTAGATCAGACCCTAATGTTACAGGCGGTGTTTAGAGGCCTCTACTGTCTCAGCAGTTATGATTCCTCATTGAGGCTGTTCCAGATCCTTACAGTTCTCAAAAAGAAGCTGTTTGATATTATAAATTTCCGACTTGCTGAACTCGATGTTAAAGCAGTGCATGCTGTTCCATGTGAACTATGAGATGATGTTCTGGGGCTGGGTGCCTTTGGGTATAGTTGTTCTGATATGCCTCTTATCTTTTATTGGAGTGATGTAATCCTCTGCTTTCTCATTGAGAAATCTGAAGAAATGTCAGGCATTGTTGTTTCCTTTTCTCTTGTAGTTGTACTGGATGTGGGGATGGTAAATGTAGATTGCAAGCATTTGTGCCATACATGAAGAAACAGAATCTGACACAGTGATGATGTGGACACCCTCAGCCTTGTCAATGTCCTTTTGCAAGTGTGGGTCCCAGACAACGGAAAGTTCTATATTCAGGATATTCTCCTACACTCCTGGGGACAAAACCGCTGGTTCTGTCTGAAAAGCCCTATGCTGGCGTTCGCTTTTTTCATGGTTTTGCCAGCATGCGCTGACCAGGATACATAAGAAACTCATACGCAGATGAGACAGAGTCCATAGACGCATGAAGAAAAATGGAGATGAGGCCCTCAAACAGGAATTCAAGGTACTCAAGCGCCTCATCCAGAAACGTCTACGTCGCGCCTACTGGAGACACGTAGAAGGCCTGATCTCTGAAAACCAGACCACCTCCAAGAAGAAGTTCTGGAGCTTCATCAAAACAAGAAGAACAGAAGGAGCGGGCGTCTCTCCACTTAAAGAAGCCGGGAAACTCATCTCCGACCCCAAAGAGCAAGCCCAGATCTTAAAGACCCAGTTCCACTCAGTATTCAGCCCCAAACACACCATTACAGCTGAAGAGTTCGAACAGCAGTGCCACCCTGGACCAAACCCTCCAGACTATCCATCATGTGACGATATAAACATCACAGAAGATGGAGTTAGAAAACTCCTGCTCAACCTCAACCCCAATAAAGCCTGTGGCCAGACGGCATTACCCCCAGACTCTTGAAGAGGAGATCACTTCAGCCTTCACCCTGCTCTACCGCATCTCATACTTCTCCAGCACCCTGCCACAGGACTGGGAACAGGCCAACATCACACCTGTCTTCAAAAAGGGAGAAAAATACAAAGCAGCTAACTACCGCCCCATCTCCCTCACCTGCATAGCCTGCAAGCTGATGGAACATAACATCACCAGCCACATCATGTCCCATCTTGAGAACAATGAGATTCTCTGTCCAGAGCAGCACGACTTCTGACACGGACGGTCATGTGAGACTCATCTCCTAGGGTATGTGGACGAAGCGACCAGAGAGATAGAGAAGGGAAACCAGGAGGACACTATCGTCCTCGACTTCTCAAAAGCGTTCGACAAAGTCAGCCATACTCTACTTGTCCACAAACTATGTCGTTACGGCATCAGAGGACGCACCAATGCCTGGGTCAAGGACCAAGGACTTCCTCAAGGACAGACAGCAGGCTGTGGTGGTGGAAGGAACAAGATCTGACCTTCTACCTGTGGAATCTGGCATCCCTCAAGGCTCGGTTCTAGGGCCGAGTCTTTTTCTTCTGTACATAAATGACCTCCCTGATGGCATCAAGTCGAAGATCTGCCTATTTGCCGATGACACCCTGTGCAGCAAGACCATCATGAAGAAAAAGGACGAGCAAGTGCTGCAAGAAGATCTACACTCCCTTACCACCTGGGAGGAGAAGTGGTCCATGGAGTTCCATCCACAGAAGTGCTCAACGCTGAGAGTTTCCCGGAAAAGGGACAAGACTGCCCCTGCGTATGAGCTGCATGGACAGAAGATTGAAAACGTCAGCACCACCAAGTACCTGGGCGTCAACATTCAGGACAATGTGCAGTGGGAATCCCACATTGACTCCATCACCAAAAAAGCCAGTATGACCCTAGGCTTCGTCCGGCGCAACCTCAAGATCAGCAACAAGAAGACAAAGGAAACTGCGTACAAAGCCCTTGTTTGCCCACTTCTTGAGTACGCTGCCACCGTCCGGGATCCCTACACTGCAAATGAGGTTGAGGCCCTCAAGAAGATCCAACAAAGAGGGGTCTCAAATCACCACCGCCAAACATCATGTGTGGACACCATCCTCGATTCACTCAATCGGCCTCCCCTACAACAGCACCGCAAGAAAGCCCACTTGGAGATGTTCTACAAATTCCACCATGGTCTCATCTCCATCAACTCCAAGTACCTGCCCAAGCCATCTAAGAGCAGGCTGAGCTAAAGCTAAAAGAAAACTTACGAATATTTGTTCTACAAAATTTTGTGAAAAGATTAGTATTTGAACTTCTGGTAATATGGAGTGAGTTTGTAGAAAAGAAGGTGCAGGGGTCAGTGTCAACCATTTTATTAATTATCTTGAATACTTGTATCATGTCTCCTCTATATCTTCTGTATTTTTGTGAATGCAAGTTTAGTTGTCTCAAATGGTTTTGGTAGTCCAAATCTCTTAACTCTGGTATCATTTTAGTTGCTCTCTTTTGCACCTGTTCAACTGCTTTAGACTGTCTTATTATAGTCTGGGATACCAAATTATATTACCATATTCCAAAATTGGTCGAACAATTGTTTTATAGAGGTTGACAAAAATGTCCTTATCCATAAATGTAAATGTTCTCTTAATAATACCCAATACTTTATTTATTAGCTTTATAGTTTATTTATCACAGCCTGAATGTGGCCATCAAAAGAAAAATTTTCATCAAATATTACTCCCAGGTCTTTTTCTTTATTGCATTCTGAAATAACATTAGAATTTGTGCCATCAATTTTCATTATATAATTCTTTTTTGGATTATTTCTTCCTAAGTGTAGCACTTTACATTTAGATACATTAAAATATAGATTCCACATGTTTGAGCAATTTTGTAGGTTGTTTAGGTCATTTTGCAATTTGAAGGAATTTTGGGTTTTATCATAAATTTTAGTATCATCGGCAAATATTTTGCAGCAACTACTAACATAGTCTGGGAGGTCATTTATAAATATGGTGAATAAAGTTGGCCCTAAAATACTACCTTGAGGAATTCCACTCAATACTTGCACAGCTGGTGAAAAACTATTTCCAACCCTTACCTTCTGACTTCTCCCTACCAAGAATGCCTTTATCCATTTCATGATATTGCCATTTATCCCATAAGCCTCTAAGTCTAACTTAGATAATAACCTATAATGTGGTACAGAGTCGAAAGCTTTTTTTAAAGTCTAAATATATATCTACAGATTCCTTCTCTTGTATTAACTGAGTTAAGTCTTCCATAACCTCTAACAGTTGAGTAATACATGACCTCTGTTTCCTGAATCCATGCTGACATGGTGAATATAAATTATTTGTATTCATAAAATTAACTAAAACATCTCTAACTAGTGATTCTAGTACTTTACATATCACACATGTGAGGCTAACTGGTCGGTAGTTACCTGGATCAGATCTAGTATCCTTTTTGAATATTGCTGTGACTACTGCTGTTTTCCAGTCATCTGGTACCTCTCCTAACTCTACTGACTTATTAAATAGTGTACAAAATGGTAATGACAATTCCTCACTGAGTTCCTTCAGTACTCGTGGAGGTATCTGATCTGGGCCCAACTGTACATTTGTAAACGCTCTCAAACCCCCCAAAGTGCACAATTTGAATGAACAAATATTTTCTGTACTCACGGCACATATATTTCTTGTCCATCAAGTGTCACTTCTTGAATCTGATGTTCTTGAATTGCCTCAACACTCACTTTCACGTTCAAACCCGCCATGTTGATTTATCATGAATGTCCATCTGCTGATTCTAGCCTCTGTTTCGAACTAAATATTTTGCTTTTAAGATAATGAAACTATATGTTCAGGTCGGTGATATATATAATGATAGTTGATATGTCTGATGTAGACTCTCTAAATTGTTAGTTTAATTATAAGTTTTACGAAAATAAAAAGCTGATTTACAAATGCCTTGGGTGACAATGGCTTCTACAAACCTGGGGAACCTGTGTCGTGCAAACAAACAGACGACAGGGTCAGAATATGTGTTTTGTGTTTTAATTTAAAATAGTCGTAAGATTGTTATACCGCAGAGGGGTACACAGAAAGACTTTCCATTAAAATAGATAACACAAGGTTGATATTTTGTATATTTGCTCCAGCGATAATGTTCATTGTCAATGTAAATAAAAATAAACCACGGTTTTGTCCATTGCCAAACAGTCAGATTTTACAATCTGCGGCGAAAAACGCTTGCGACAGGATGACAATAACTTGTTTAATTCTAAGTTTTGTGTCACGTTGACATATAGTCAGTCGTCGATACCAGAGATGATTACAGTGTATTCAATATTTTAATAATTAAATGCAATGATACTTTTCTTTCAAAATTTGCCATGTTTACTTTGCATCAATAGCAGTGAAACTTTATCACCCAATTATAAGTGAATATATGTGTTCATGTGTACACACACACACACACACACACACACACACACACACACACACACACACACACACACTGTATGATGTATTACAAATCATGTATAGTTATATGATTGGTAATATCACTCAAATTAAGATTTTAGCAAGAAATAAATGGCTTGTATTTCTAACTCATATGCTTTCCCCCATTGATTTGCATATTGTTTGTATTTCTTAACTCTGTATAATTATGTATGACAGAATAGTAAATGACCTTTTTCATTTTTGGAAATCACTGACCAGGTATCTGAGCTTGATTGATGACAGTGACATTAATCCAGTAATCAATAATGACTGAATCATTCCTAGTTAGCCTCGTTTCCTTTACATCCTTTGTTGTTGTCAGTATCCCTTTGTTTCTTTGTGTCTTTGTTCAGGATATATCCGGGTCAAGAGAAAAGAGGGCAAGGAATTATTTAACACAGAGCAGAGGAAGGCAGAAAGAAGATTTATAAGCAACTTAGACTGTCAAAGCAGAAGCAGGAGTGAGAGTTGCTGCCACCATGGGAGGTGGTGTGCCCTTGCTGAATGAATACAAACAAGAGTTTGTATGGAAGCGTCTGCCGCAGACCATATTTGGAGGACCAAAGTTGAAACTTGGATATAGTGCTCCAGCTTATGTGTATCTGACGCAGGTACTAATTGTTCATGGATTTGTCTTTTTCATTTCTTTATGGTTCACTTTTGTTTACCACCATGTCCACAGTTATAGGGGTTGTATTTAAGGATGAGTGTGCGGGCACACATTAAAATGGCAACACCTCTGAATGTTATGAGGGGGGGATATCACAAGATATGATATATCATTAATGTGCAAAGCTTTATTAAGGAACAGAACATGTCACACAGGCTGTGTCTACTCTATGACTTAAAAATTGAAAAGTCACCTTGTAATTCTTAGGAAGCGTGTTGAAGTTTAGTGCATGCCATACCATTTTCACAACATTATGGTGACTGGAGAGGTCTTTATTGATTGAAATGCATGAGGTGTAGATAATTTGAGACTCTGTAATTGATAATAATGTGAATTTGAAATTGAATATCAAAATGATTGCAAAGCTGTGTTGTTTGTTTTTGTTGTATTTTATTTATTTATTTTTTTTTTAGATAATGTACAGTTGTGTACTTTTGAAATGATCTGTTTGGTTAAAAATTTATATTAAAAGACATTTTTATTCTTTCTGATGAAGTTTGTGATGCAGATACAGTATGTCTTACATTAGTTAATGTAGTTCCATTGTTGTCTTATACTTTTCTTTTTTTTTATTAGGCCATTATACATTTATATGTATGTGTAGTTTTACATATGAATCTTTTCACAAGTTTGTTGTTTTGAAGCTTTATTATGATTATTCAGCATTTTCACATGTCTCTTATTGACATGAACTTAGAGCCTTCTTGTTGTTATGGAAAAGCATAATATACATGAAATCTGTCATCACAAGTTGCTGTTGTCCTACGGTTGTAGGTTCTGCTGTGGTCATTGCCATGGTTACTTGGAGGCATCTTCACTTTGGTATTGGAGCTGGCATACAGCAGCACTCAGATCAACGACTACCTGCTGCTGTACTGCTGTCTGTATGGGGCCTGCATCACCATCTTTGTGGTTGTGGTGCAGACCATCAGTACAGTGGTCCACATCAAGGAGAAGGAGAACACCAAGGTCATCACCAAGAAAACCTTCGTGGCTGATGAGGATGAGATAGACTTCAACAGTTGCTGTGGGGCAGAGACCATTGAGTTTGTCATCCCTCCCAAAACCTTCAAGGTCAACATCCTCATGCATGGCCTGGTGTCCGGGGGAATGTGTGGTCTGACTCTGTGGTATCTGTTGCCATGGACGCTGAACAGTTTGTACGGTGACAATGTGGGAGCCACAGCCGCTGTGTTTGTGTTTGGCTGGTTCACCCTCAGCATTGCCCAGTATTCCCTCACAGCCACTGCACCTCCTGAACCAGCCATCTTCCGTACTATGGATGTGTACGAGATGTCGCCTATGAGCAGGCCCTTCTATGTTCTGGTCTGCCTCTGCTTCCACCTTGTTCACTGGTAAGTTGTCAGCTTTTACCAAACATACACTTCAGCATGAAGTGAAGAGAGGGGTCAGCCATTTTACGATATTGTCAGTTTTGCTGGTAGTTTTCCTCTGTTGGTTCAGTGTTATGGTGATACAGTACTAAGATGATACCCATACCTAATTCTGTTAGTCAATCAGCATGATTTGCTCCCTTCACCGCTGAGGACTTCCACTGATTTTTAACGTGTGGCTGACAGTGACCCACATGACACTCAGATTTATGCTCTGTCTCGCCTTTGGGATACAGATGACAGGCGCAATAGCCGAGTGGTTCAAGCGATGGACTTCCAGTCTGAGGGTCGAATCTCGGTAAGGGCGCATGGTGGGTAAAGGGTGGAGATTTTTCCAATCTTTCAGGTCAACATATGTGCAGACCTGCTAGTGCCTGAACCCCCTTTGTGTGTATACACAAGCAGCAGATCAAATACGCACGTTAAAGATCCTGTAATCCATGTCAGTGTTCGGAAACGAGTATGGCTGCCTACTTGGCAGGGTAAAAATGGTCATACATGTAAAAGCCCACTTGTGTAATATACAAGTGAACATGGGAGTTGCCGCCCATGAATGAAGAAGAAGAAGGATACAGACTATTCTAGGTTGATACAAGGTCCTCCTCCACACCCATCCCACCTCCATACTCTCCTTACACTGAGGAACATGAGGAGGTCTTGGTGAAGGAGGTATTGCAGTTTTTCCTCTTGGTGGCCATCATGGAGTTTCTGCAAAACTCAGGGTTTGAGGATTGGGGGTCAGGGGTTGGGTCATGGTCTTTGAACCTCTTCCCTCTTGAGCCAAGAGGTGCCACACGCACGGATTCATTCTGATGGCTAAACTGAGGCAACGTACTGTAGCATCCTCATAGTCTGGGTGTGGCAGGCTCCTTATGTCCTGCACACAAAAAGCAGATGAGAGGTGACATGCTAAAGAAGGTCACAAGCTGTTGCCACTTTTGATTTCTGCACCTGAGCTGAGTAGTATTTTGGCAAGGACAGCAATCAGATGGAGTCATCACCAGTAGATGATGGTAAATATGCTAGATAAGTAGATCAAATATAAATCAGGCTGGGGAACCCTCAGCGGATCCCCTATTTTCAAAACCGCCAGTTCCCCATCCTCCACCTGCAAACTTCACTTTCATAATTTGCATGAGTTGTATGGTCATTCCCCTCCCTTCTCTCTGTGTCTCTGCCACCAGTGGTAAGAGAGGGGAGGGGGATAGGTATAAAACCCCAGTCAATGATTGTGAAAACTTTGGCTTTGAGCCAAGACACTGACCGTTAGCTGTAGCTGAGAATCCCTGACTGCTGAAAGTGATATGACCAGTCACATACCTACCCCCTCCCTCCTCCAGCCATCCCTCTTCCCCATTTCTAACACATGTGCCGGTCAGTTGAACAGAAACTTCAGCTTTGCCCCCCCCCCCCATCCTACCCCGCACCCCCCCTCCCTCCTTTTACATGATGGGGGGGGGGGGGGGGGGTCTGGGAATGGCAGAAAGGATGAAGGCAGAGTGGGGCGAGGGGGGTGTCAGTGTCCAGTTTTGTTGAAGGGACCAATACAAATCAAAGGGCATTGTGGAAAGCCCCCACGCTGAGTAACCTCCATGTAGATGTAACAGCTGTATTCACCACCTTCCCTCTCTGGAGGGGTGAGGGAGGGGGGTTGGTTGGGGGGGGGGGGGGGGCATGTCTCTCAGTTTAAATAGCTTCCCTGCCTTCTGGAAATTTTGTGCTTCTGTGTCAGAATTTTTTTTCTTGACTGTTGCTCTTTATTTCTGCTTGTTTTCTTCCTTCACTGTTGTCTTCTTTTTCTGCCTTCCCAGTCAATTCCCCTTTCTTTTTTTTGTTTTTGGAGCAAGCCTTGACACTATTTCAGTATTTGCTATTTTCTGCAGTCTATGATGTTCTTCTGTCTGCTGTTTGGCTCAGGCAATAAAGTAGTGAGATGTAAACAGTGGGATGGGCACTAGCTGTCCATTCTGCAGTGTTATTTGCCTTTTTTTGTCTGGCCTTTTTTTATGTATTTTTTGTTTGGTTTTGAAGTATTGTTTTTCCTTTTTTATGATATTTTGTAATCTGGTGATGATAAATTAAGCAGAATGGCTGGCGTCCTCAGCAAGGCCTAATCTTATTTGCCCATAGGAGCTAAACATGAACTGTGTGAAATGTTTGTTTTTCTTGGTGTTTTTTGGGTGTGTATGTGACAGTTTAGTGTTGACATGGTTGAGCATTTATATGATTTGACAGTCCTGGTAGGCCCTGTGTGGTCAGATGGACTGTAACAATAAACCAAAAAACCAAACCATCCTCTTATTTCACTCACACACACACACACACACACACACACACACACACACACAATGTGAATGCCTGAAACATTCACACATACACTGACATACACACACACACATACACACACTCTCTCTCTCTCTCTTTCTCTCTGTGATGCCAGGTGAGTACAAAACCTGGTGTGGCCAAAATGGCAAGTGAATTTTCAACAATGGCGAGTGAGAAACAGTAACTGTTGACCCCACCTAAAAGAATCATATTTGGATCTGTCAGTTCCTGACAGTGACAGTGTCTCACAGTGCAAA
>NC_134896.1:38037538-38077538 GCF_041734735.1 Babylonia areolata | reverse complement strand
TATATTAAAAATTCCCATGTCGTTAGTTGTTATGTTGAGAACGGGTTAACTAAAAGTATCTACTGTTCATACCAGATTTCTATTTGTCTTGAATTTCACTGTTTCAGTACTTTGTCAGTTTGTGTGCTGTCATTTATAAACAATACGGACACACAAGGAAATCCTAGCCATTTTCTGTTTCTTTGAATGCATAGCGTTTTGGATTGGGATTAATAGGGTTTTATTGTTTATTCCTCATTTGTTTTTGTATATTTAGAGTTTATTTGTGTCTTTATTTGGTTTGGCATTATCACAGTTTTCTTACGTGTACCACCTTTGGGAATTGGGTTCATCAGGATTTTTTCATCTGTTTATGATAACTGATGTTAGGATTTCTATGTGTGACCTCAGAACTTATAATGTGTGTTGCATTGTGAATATAATATTATTATTATTATTATTATTATTATATCATAGCAGTATTGTAATAAACAAAAAGTGAAAAACATTATTTTGTGAATCTTTGGTGAAAAAGAAAAAGAAATTACATCTCTGCTATGAAACAGACTCTCAGTTAAATTCTAAATGGAAAAGGTTTATCACACTTACATCATTCATAGACACAAATGTTGAGCAATCATTTTGCATCATATGTAATGATGTATCAGCATTGTGTCCAAACAAAAAGATAAAAGAAAGATGATGAAAATAAGTAATAGAAAAGCCAGTGCATAGTCATATCAATAGATTTTTTTCATGAACTGTTGGTAACATGCGTGTGTGTGTGTGTGTGTGTGTGACAGGAACTTTGAAGAATTCAAGACCACAAACCAGACGCTGCACATTGTGTTTGCATGCCTGCCACTTCTGTGGTTGCTGGGTGTGTTGCCACCCCTGGAGTCCCTGCTGCTGTGGGTGGGGGAACAGGTGCATGTCTTCATGCTTGGGGGGTCACCCCTCGCCTCCAACCTTCGGTAAGAGATAGGTATAAATGTATCATGAATATATGATGCGATCACCTGGTTGGACAGACAGGAACAAGGTAACTGTGATACAATTGATAGATATAAACATTCGAAAAAAGATATGTTGTGATTGCCAGGCTGGACAGACAGGATTTAGAAAAAACTAACTAACTGGGAAGTGATCATCACAACAGTGAAGTGCTCTCCTTGAAGAAAAAATAAATCAGTTTGTTGTTTGCCTTTCTGATGGATTTACTGTTCACAGTGTCTGATTACTATCATCTGTTAAAAGTGTAAGTCATAAAAATGAAGGTTGCTACTTCATTTATATATATATAGCTACTCATGTCCTTTTGTAATTATTTCAGTTGTATGCTTAGTGTTTATGAGAATGGAAAAAGAGAAGAAGAAAACAAATGGGTTTAGTATTTATGAAAAATGGAAAAAGAGAAGGAAAAACCCCCAAACAGTCCAGTGAGCTGTAGGAGTCTGTTATGTTGTTTTCAGTCAGGTGATGAGTGCTGCGCTGTGTCACCTTTCAGGCTTGTACTGTACCTGGTGGTGTCGGTGGGGGTGTTCCTGGGGGCCTACTACATCCCTGTCTGCTTTGGCACTGTCCTGCTCTCTGTAGCCATGGGTTACCTCCTGAGCACGGACCTGTCTCTGCTCTTCAGCCAGGTGCTGCAGGCTTGCCGCTCCCACAACAAAGTGTCCACCAGTCAGTTCTTGCAGGACTCCAAACGGTTCAAGGCCAACACTGGCTTTGGGTGGAGCTGGGGTGTGGGCACCTTCCTCTATCACCTGCTCATGCTTCTCTTGGCCACGGGACTGGCGGCCGCCTTGAACTACTACAACAAGGAGGTGGACAAGTACTATGCGGGCTGGGTGGTGGTGGGGCTCTTGGTTGTGGAGAAGGTGTTGCGTGATGTGCAAAGCGTGTACATGGTGTTCGGTCTTCTGCGCAACTACTTTTTTCCCCACGCCTGCCACCACAAGAACCGCCCCTATATCCGCTCCAAACTGAGGCTGGCTGTTGTGGGTATTATGCGCCGACTTCTCTTTAACTGGGGTAAGGAGCTTATGTATGTGTGTGTATGTGTGTGTGTGTACGCATGTGTGTATGTGCGTGCGTGCTTGCATGTAACTTGTCAAGTGAAAATTTGTTTTATTGGGGGTAAAAAAGTAAGCTTTTTCAGCTTATTTTTTTTCCATTTTGACCTTTTGAAAAACAGCAACAACAAAAAACAAAGAAATGTTGTTGTTTTTAATGGGAAAAAAAGGGGAAAAAAGAAAAGGCAAAACATGAAAACCAACCATTACAAGGAATAGACAATTTCTATCAACAAAAGAAGAATAGACACAAATAACTGTGTCAGTGTGACGAGAACAATGTGTTTGTGCAATGAAGCTGTGCAGAAGACCAGTGGGAGTATAATTTCGGACACTTAGATAATGAATATATTGTTTAGATTATCAGAGATGAAAGTACATCTCACTCACCTTTGTGATATTTGCTGTGATGTTCATGTCTAGTACAGTGGAACCAGCAAAGATTGAAAACAAAAAAAAAGAAAGAAAAAAAGCAGTATGCAGTCATGGAAGTGACAAAATACTGACGGTGTACATGGTGTGATGTTGCAGTGGCCCCATTGACCATGGTAGCCTACCTGTCCATGAGTATCACCCAGCAGGATGTCATGGACCAGGCGGCCACAGAGGGTCTGAGCACTGTGCAGGCTGTGTGGTACACCTTTGGCATTGTGCGCGCTTTCCGATGGGTGAGTGTTATGTGGGTCGGAGACAAGGCAGTAAGATGTAGACAGGGTCAAATGTAACTTGGTGTCGAGGTCACAGACAGACGTAAAATGTAGACAGGGTCAAAGGTAACATGGTGTCTAGGTCACATACACGGGCAAAGATAAATATATGGGAAGTCACAGACAGAGTCAAAGGGAAAATGGGGAGGCCATCGGGTCAAAGGCAAAGTGGGATTGAGGTCATTGGGTCAAAGATAAAGTCATGAAGTGATAGGGTCAAAGGCAAAGTGATGGGAAGGTCAGACAGGGTCAGA
Source organism: Babylonia areolata (assembly GCF_041734735.1). Lineage (NCBI taxonomy): Eukaryota > Metazoa > Mollusca > Gastropoda > Neogastropoda > Buccinidae > Babylonia > Babylonia areolata. The sequence goes on along the minus strand of NC_134896.1, from coordinate 38,074,523 downwards.
GGCAAAGTGTTATGGAGGTCAAAAGGCGAAGGTATAATGGTGATGTCATAGGGTCAAAGGCAAAGTGGTGGGGAGGTCATAGAGTCAAAGGCCAACTGATGGGAAGTTCAGACAGGGTCAGAGCAAAGTATTATGGAGGTCAAAGGGTGAAAGGTATAATGGTGATAAGGTCATAGGGTCAAAGGCCAAATGGTGATGAGGTTATAGGGTCAAAGGCAGTCTGATAGGGAGGTCACAGACAGATTCAGAGGCAAATGCTGGAAGTCTGACAGTGTACAATATAGTACCATACAATAGCCATCAATTGTTAGATTAACTGTTGTACTGACAGAAAACAAGAAAGAAAGAAATGAAAAGTAATATTAAAATATTTTGGTGCAAATGGCATGATATTGATTCATAGACAGGTATCATAGTAATGTGTCTAATAACGTAATCAGTTGTCCATTTTTGTGTGTTTTGTTTTACTGTAATCAAAGATGACACTTGTGCACAACAAAATACTGAATTCAGGAAAAGAAATGCAGGCATTTTGTGACAGACAAACTTTGCTGTTCTACTTATCGAAGATTATTTCATGAGTACTGATATTTTGGTATTGTAATTTACAAGGTACACACAGATGTTTTGGGATCATATTTCACAAATACTGTTATCGTGACATTGTATTTCATTGCTTGAACAGTCGATGATGATGGTGGATATATGGCAGTGACGATACAGACAGTGGTCACCTATGCTGTGACACATGTGTGTGTGTGTGTGTGTGTGACAGGCATGGCAAAGCACCGCCCACTCTTTGCTGGAGATGTCAGTGGTGCACATCGTGGTGACCGTCATGTCCTCCAACTCTACCGTCAGGGAACTGGGCGTGCCCACCTTGCTGCTGATCGCAGGCCTGGTGCGTGACCGCTTCTTCCAGCTGTGCAACAAGCTGTACTTTGTCTGCACCCTCCTGCTCACCTCCTGGATGGACAAGAAGCAGCGTCGAGGTTCCACCGCCCCCACCCTCTTCCTCTCCCTGGTGTTTTTCCCCCTGGTCTTTGCCATCGTGGCTGCTGCAGCGGTGTTGTCGGCGCCGTTGTTGCCCATCTTCACCCTGCCCATCTTCTTCATTGCCTTTCCCCGCCCCCAGCGCTTCTGGCCGGAGAAGGTGGGGTCATCGGCCAACGTATGTGCGGACACTGTGTACTACCGGCAGCTGGCCCCTGTGCTGGCCCAGTCGCTGAGGAAAGGGTTCGCGGCCGGCAGTCTGGGTGAGTAAAGTCATGATTGTGTGTGTGTGCGTGTGTGTGTGTGCACCTTTTTTGTGCAGTGAATGATGTGTGGGTGGTGAATCGTTTTATCTCATTATTATTATTATACCTTTGAAATGTGACTCATCTGTTTTTATTGTAAAGTGTGGTGAGCCTGCTCTTGAAAAGCAAGGAACCTCGCTATATAAGCTTCCACATTATCTGTTATTATTGAGTACTGGGCAGAGTTCAGCCTGTGTGTTGGCCTCTGTGATGAGGGAAAAGACTGGGTGTCTGGTGCATTGTTAGCAAGTGCTGTGTTGTTGGCCCTGTGTTTGTGGAGACAGGGGAGTGTCCTAGGCGATGTGAGTGTTGAAAGGGGAGTGTCGTATGTGAGTGTAGATAGGGGAGTGTCTTATATGGTTGTTGAAATGGGAGTGTCCTGTATGTGTGTTGACAGGAGAGTGTCCTGTATGTGTGTAGACAGGAGAGTACTATAGGAGTGTTGAAAGAAGAGTGTTCTACATGTGTGTTAAAAGGGGATTGTCTTATATACGAGTGTTTAGAGGGGAGTGTCCAGTGTGTGTGATGACAGGGGAGTGTCCTATATATATTAGGTGTTGAAAGGAGAGCTGTCCTGTGTTTGTGTAGACATGGGAGTGTGAGTGTTGAAAGGGGAGTATTCTGAATGAGTGTTGAAAGGGGAATGTTCGATGTGAGTGTAGATAGGGGAGTGTCATATGATTGTTGAAAAAGGAGTGTCCTACATGTGTGTAGGCAGGAGAGTGTCCTTTATATGTTTATGCAAGGGAGTGACCTATTTAAGTGTTTAAAAACTGAGTGTTTGTGTAGACAGGGGAGTATCCTGTATGTTTATAGACAGGGGAGTACCATAGGAGTGTTGAAAGAAGAATGTCTTACATGTGTGTTGAAAGGGGAGCGTCCTGTGTATTTGTTGAAAGAAGCATCCTGTGTTTGTGTAGACAGGTGAGTGTCCTACAGAGTCGACATATCTGTGTGCGTGCAGGAGAACCCCATCCTGGCAATCACTACTTGGTGCGATTCCAAGATCGCATGATATGGGTGACTGTGCTGGAGAGAGGGAACGCCTACTGCACACTCAGCATCAAAGGGCTAGAACTCCAGGAAACATCTTGCCACACAGCAGAGGCTGCTCGTATGGATGAGATCTTTGAAATGGCCTTTGAGAACGAGAGAGGGGTGTCGTGTTGTGACTTCACTGAGTACCCACTGCACTCCCTCACTCCTGTGGACGTATGTGAACTGAAGACATACTCAGATGCTCGCAACGTCCTGACGGGCATTATCGACTCGCCCACTGCGGTGGAAACGACGCTGAAGTTCTTTGTTAAGAGCCTGGTGTGGCTGATCCTACAGCACGTGAATAAGGTGAAGATCAGAGAGGAGGCCCAGAAGGCGCAGAAAGAGAAGGAGATCCGCGATGAGAAGATGGCCATGAAGAAGCCGCTGTCCTCAGCGGTGGTGACCCAGGTGGAGAGCAAGGGGAGGGGCAAAAAGGTGCAGAGCTCCAGCACCAAGATGGAGATAAACCACAACAACCACCTGTCCAACTTCAATGCCTCTGCTGCTTTCAGTACCCCCATGGCTTCCAACCACCCTCCCCCCTCCCTGCCACCTTTGAAGGGCACCAGCACTCTGGTCTCCTTGCCTCCTCTCACCATGGATGGCAGGACCAAGAACGGCTTTGGCTTGCCTCCCCTTGAGGATCAACGTCCCCCCTCGGCACAGGCTGAGAAGCCGAGGAAAGCCTCGTGGAGTTCCTCCATCAACAGCTTCTCTGACAGCTTGTGGTCAGATGATGATCTGGAGAAACCCAAGAGCAAGAAGAAATCTCGCAAACAAGCCAAAGTAGGTCATTCAGCATCCCAGCCAATCAATCCTTCCATCACCCCAGTCGTACCCAAATTTCAGCAGCGAGAAAAGTCAGACCTGGACGATTCCATGGATGATCTGGACTTTGGCCTCCCAATGGCGGATGTCAGCCGCCCCAAGCCCAACACGGGGTTGCGGGGAGGTTTTTCCTCCGGCGCACTCCACTCTTCCACCCGTCTGAACGGGAACCACATTTACAAGCCAGTGACTAACCTGGCTGGCTCCCCAGACTTCAAGTGTCAGTATTCCTCCCACATGAGTCTGCCCAGCAAGTGGCGGGAGCTGCCCATCGAACACTCACAGTTGGCGCGACACATGGCCGCCTTTCCTGTGGATTGGTACCGCCATGTGTTGTCCCTGCTGGACTGGAGGGCAACTGGGCTGCCTGGGGAGAAGGTGGCCATCGATGTGGGGGCAGATGACGCACTGACCAACTGCTACTCCCAGCTGATCATGGCCTGCTACTCTGCCTTTGACACCCCAGGTGAGGGCTGCTGAAGTATAGGAAAAGGGAAGGGGGGGTGACTGCCTTTGACACCCCAGGTGAGGGTTACTGAAGTGTAGGATAAGGAGGGGTGGGGGGTGGCTGCCTTTGACACCCCAGGTGAGGGTTACTGAAGTGTAGGACAAGGTGGGGTGGCTGCCTTTGACACCCCAGGTGAGGGTTACTGATGTGTTGGATAAGGAGTGGGGTGGGGGTGGCTGCCTTTGACACCCTAGGTGAGGGTTACTAAAGTGTAGGACAAGGTGGGGTGGCTGCTTTTGACACCCCAGGTGAGGGTTACTAAAGTGTAGGACAAGGTGGGGTGGCTGCCGTTGACACCCCAGGTGAGGGTTACTGAAGTGTAAGACAAGGGGGGGTGGGGGTGGCTGCCTTTGACACCCCAGGTGAGGGTTACTGAAGTGTAAGACAAGGGGGTGTGGCTGCCTTTGACACCCCAGGTGAGGGCTGCTGAAGTGTAGGAAAAGGAGGGGGGTGGTGGCTGCCTTTGACACCCCAGGTGAGGGTTACTGAAGTGTAAGACAAGGGGGGGTGGGGGTGGTTGCCTTTGACACCCCAGGTGAGGGTTACTGAAGTGTAGGACAAGGGAGGGGGGTGGGGGTGGCTGCCTTTACACCCCAGGTGAGGGTTACTAAAGTGTAGGACAAGGAAGGGTGGGGGTGGTTGCCTTTGACACCCCAGGTAAGAGTTACTGAAGTGTAGGACAAAAGGGGCGGGGGGGGGGGGGAGAGTAGCTGCCTTTGACACCCCAGGTGAGGGTTACTGAAGTGTAGGACAAGGGGGGGGGGGAGGGGGGGGAGTGGCTGCCTTTGACACCCCAGGTGAGGGTTACTGAAGTGTAAGACAAGGGGGGGTGGGGGGTGGCTGCCTTTGACACCCCAGGTGAGGGTTACTGAAGTGTAAGGCAAGGGTGGTGGGGGTGGTTGCCTTTGACACCCCAGGTGAGGGTTACTGAAGTGTAGGACAAGGGGGGGTGGGGTGGGGGGGAGTGGCTGCCTTTGACTCCCCAGGTGAGGGTTACTGAAGTGTAGGACAAGGGGGCGGGGGGGGGGGGGGGGGAGTGGTTGCCTTTGACACCCAAGGGGAGGGTTACTGAAGTGTAGGACAAAAGGGGGGGGGGGGGGGCTGCCTTTGACACTCCAGGAGAGGGTTACTGAAGTGTAGGACAAGGGGGGTGGGGGTGGCTTTGACACCCCAGGGGAGGGTTACTGAAGTGTAAAAGCTGTCCTGAAGCAGCTCAACAATCACATTTGTTTCAACAATCTCATCCACCCATTTCAGTCTGCCTATCATGCTGACCACAGCACCGAAACCACTCTCCTCCACATCCTGAATAACCTACTGCTAGTGTCCGACTCAGGACAGATCTCCCTTCTCACTCTTCTTGACTTGTCAGCCGCCTTTGACACGATAGACCATTCAATCCTTATTTCCTGTCTTCATTTTACATTTGGCATCAACGGCACTGTTCTAAACTGGTTCAAATCTTATCTCACTGATCGATTCCAGTCTGTCATTGTTAATAATTTCCAGTCTGAACCCGTTAAAATTGAACATGGAGTCCCACAGGGATCTGTTTTAGGCCCAGTGCTCTTCACACTGTACACTGCTCCTCTCGCTGAAATTATCAACCGCCATAATGTCAGTCATCATTCTTATGCTGATGACACTCAACTCCAGAAGAGTGATACACCTGAAAAACTGTCGTCGCTCTTGCAAGAAACATCTAACTGCTTCCTGGATATTCAAAATTGGATGACTCTAAATAAGTTACAATTGAACACAGACAAAACTGAAGCAATGATCCTAGGAACTAATCAAAAACTCTCTTCCATTACAACTGACACAATCAAACTTGGCAGTACATCCATCCCTCTTTCCAGTTCAGTCAGGAACCCTGGCATTGTCCTTGACAACACACTGTCCATGCAAAAATTTATCAATCAGACATGTCAATCCTGCTGCTGTCAACTGCGGCGCATCAGTTCCATCTGGAAATATCTGTCCATTGACGCAACATCTAGACTTGTCGTTTCTCTCATTCTCTCTCGCCTTGACTACTGTAACTCTCTATTGTCTGGTTTGCCTGCTTCATCCATTCAGTCCCTTCAGTGCATACAAAACTCTGCTGCCCGACTCGTCCTCAGAAAGAAAAGATCTGAGCACATCACTCCTCTTTTGCAACATCTCCACTGGCCCCCTGTCTCACACCGAGTAAAGTACAAGATCAGCACTCTATGCTACAAATGAATTCACAAATCAGCCCCTTACTATCTCTGTGGCTGCCTTCACCGCTGCACTCCATCTCGCTCACTACAATCAGCTTCGGATCCACTCCATTTACGCATACCCAGATTCAAACTCTCGACTGTTGGCTGCCGTTCTTTCTCTGTCTCAGGACCTTGCAATTGGAATGAACTTCCTCTTTCGCTTCGTCAAGTCTCCACCCTCAGCTCTTTCAAGTCTGGCCTTAAAACCCACCTCTTCCCAAAATAGCCTCCCTTCCCTGCATCTTCCTTGTCTTTAGTTTCTCCAGTTTTAGAGTTATGCATGCATGAGAATGACTGGTGCAAAAGCGCTTAGATTTGTCTATGCACAAGATTCAGCACTATATAAGTACCATTATTATTATTATTATTTAGGACAAGGGGGGGTGGCTGCCTTTGACACACCAGGGGAGGGTTACTGAAGTGCAGGACAAGGGGGGGTGGGGAATGGGAGGTGCTCCAGTCTTGTGCTATCAGCTGGTTGCTGGTAGTGTCGCACACATTGTGGGAGTGATTGGATATGCAGTGTACAGGTAACAGATCTTGTTAGTGTCACACATGGTGTGGATATGATTGGATATGTGATGTTCAGGAAACAGATCTTATTTGTGTCACATAGTTTGGCAATGATTAGATAGGTAGCATACAGGTAACATCTCATTAGTGTCACACATCGTCTGGGTATGATCAGACAGGTAGTGTACAGATGATAATTTTTCATAAGTGTCACACACATTGTGAGCATTATTGGATGGGCAGTGTACAGGTAACAGGTCTCATTGGATATATACAGGTAGTGTACAGGTAACAGATCTGAAAACAAGTGTCACACACAGTGTGGGTATGATTTTTGGATAGGTAGTATACGGGTAACAGATCAGTCTCTCTGGGGGAGCGTTGTGTTAACATGGGGAGCCTACATGATGTTGAGAGGAAGGTGTGCATGTGTAGAGACTGTACAGACTGTGTGTGGAGAGCAACAAAAGCCATGTACCAGTGAACTGACGGTTCGGAAAACAGTGAAAGGCTGTGCAGTAGGGCAGCAAGAAGCCAGTTTAGCTGCCTGTTTGTATGTCTTGTTGTGTTAAGTTGTGAGGAGTGTGTGTGTGTGTGTGTGTGTGTAATGGAATCTGACAAGGACTGTTTGTGAACAGACAAGATGTCCGGGCCCAGTTACCTGTACAAGACGTACATGGGGGACGTGCCATGGAATGCCATGATGGACTGGCTGTCTGAGGACACGGAGTTGTCTGCCCTGGTCACCAAGGCCTTCAGGTAGGTACACACCTGTCATTCATCATCCCTGTGTTGGAACGGTCTGTCCACATGCTTGTTTTTCAACTCTTCTTTCTTCATGAGCTGTTTTTCTCTTACCCATTTTTTTTCATGCAGAGATCGATGTTTTCTTAATTAATTTTTTTTAATTCCTTTTACTTTCTTCCTTGGTTCTTGCTTGGAGATTATTTTTTCTTTGTGGGCGTTGTGTTTTTGTTTTCCTTCCAAATTTGTCTTTGCTACTGATGCCCTAGTTATCTTTTTTTTTTCTGGTTATTACTTTCCTCCGTGGTTTGAATTTTTAACTTTCTCTGATTAATTTTCTTTGTGTGTGTGTCTGTGTCTGTGTATGTGTGTTTTTGTGTGTGCGTGTGTATGTGTGTGTGCCTGCATGTTTCTGTGTCTGTGTTTGTGTGTGCATGGATATTTGTGCACACAGACTGGGGTTCAAGCTGATGCTGGACTCCATGTTGCTGGGCGACATTGAAGAACATGAGGAGCTGGAAGAGAGTCTGCGAGAGTTTGACAACCAGTGGTATATCGGCTTGGACGGCGACGCCCAGTGGAAGGCAGCTGTCCTCGACAACCGGGCCAGCCTCTTCTCCCTGGGACACAACAATGTGCAGGTAACAGGATGGGAAACATAACAGTGGTGTGGTGACCAGGCAGTAACGTGTCTGAGAGAATCTGAGGACATAGGATCGAATCCCACACTTGCCAGTATTTGATCTCTTTCCACTTGACCTGGTGTGGTGGTGTGGGTGCCAGTCATAGGGATGAGATGATGAACAGAGGTTCCACATGTAGCATGCACTTAGCACTTGCAAAAGTACCCAAGTATCAAAAGACTTGTCCTTGGCATATTCTGCAGAAAAATCTTTTTTTATTGAAAAATCACACTTGCAGGTTGAAAAAGAAAAAGGGTGGCGCCGCACTGTAGTGACATGGAGATCAGCCTGAATTTCACACAAAGAAATCTGTTGTGACAAGAATAGCACAATAGAATATAATGCTCTGGGCTTGAATTTAGTTATAGTGATTGTCTTGCCCATGTCACATTCCCACTCTCTCAGCCAAGAAGGCTTTAGGACTCTCGGCATTTGGGTCCCCAAAGGCCAGCTAGCCCTCAAGGCTGTTGCACTAAGAGCCAGTGTAATCTTGCCTCCAATTTTGAGTCATAGTCCCTCACAAAAGACTATGCTGCAAATAAATTCCCATTGCAGTGGAGAAATTGATGATACTGTTGTCACTTTGCTTTTGGCCACATTATGGGGAGTAAAACAACACTGGTAGTTGGTGTGAAACAGGTGGCAGGTTGGTACTTGGGGAGTGGTGTTTGTGTGTCAGGCCTTGGGCACCTGGAAGACATTGGTATTGTCTGCCTGAGATAGGGTGAATGTAGTATCAGAGGTGTGGGGAATTGGTACTGGCTGCCTGAGATGGGGTAAATGTTGTATCAGAGGAGTGGGGAATTGGTAGTGTTTGCCTGAGATGGGGTTAATATAATATCAGAGGAGTGGAGAATTGGTATTGCCTGCCTTGAGATGGGGTTAATATCATATCACAAAAAATAAATCTCTCACCTTATTTTTACAGTTTTGCCATTATGTAGAAAATGTTGCTAGTTTTTCACCTCAAACTGCCATACCCTCACATTGTTTGATCTTGTCCTTGAGAACAAAGTTATTAGAACAAATGCCTGTAAATTCATAAAATAGCTTCCGATAAGTATTCATACGCTTTGGAGAGCTAAAATGCTGCTGTCGCTGCCTTACTTGTTCTGCAATATTTCGAGATGAACTTGCTTCAGATGCCATTTACTGACACGCTAGCACACGAAGCAGACAACAGGTCAATGACTTTGTCAACGTGTGCGTGAGACAAGTTACACATGACAGGCTGGCCAAGCATGCCATTTGGCTGTGGTGTGGCCCAGAATAGCACACTGTGCTTGGCTAATCACCAAATCATGTGAATTGCACATTATGGATTTTTAATTTTGGAAAAAGCTATTCCATTTCATTGTCTGAATCTGAGTGCCTTTCATGTGGGAATGCTCATCCATTCCATTGTCTGCAAAGAGTTAAATGTGATTATTGCATGTATATGCCTATGATTATTGCACATGTGGTTTACTTGAAGTCAGCATTTAAGTATTTTATGTCTTTAATGCATGGCTATTAAATATGAATATGGAGATGATAATGTACTGTGTGTTCCATTCCAGGGGACGTACACTAAAATTAATCTCTCTGTGGAGATGATAATGTACTGTGTGCTCCATTCCAGGGGATGTACACCAAAATTAATCTCTCTGTGGAGATGATAACGTACTGTGTGCTCCATTCCAGGGGACGTACACCAAAATTAATCTCTCTGTGGAGATGATAATGTACTGTGTGTTCCATTCCAGGGGACATACACCAAAATTAATCTCTCTGTGGAGATGATAATGTACTGTGTGTTCCATTCCAGGGGACATACACCAAAATTAATCTCTCTGTAGAGATGATAATGTACTGTGTGTTCCACTCCAGGGGACGTACACCAAAATCAGTCTCTCTGTGATGATAATGTACTGTGTGTTCCATTCCAGGGGACGTATACGAGCCGCACGCTGACCCTGCAGGAGGTGATGGGCAGTGTGGGGCGGCTCAATGCGGAGGTGGTGCGGGGCCAGTGGGCCAACCTCAGCCTGGAGCTGCTCTACATGACCAATGATGACGAGGAGCGCTACAGCATCCAGGCCCACCCCACCATCCTCAGGAACCTCACCGTGCAGTCCGCAGATCCCCCGCTGGGATACCCCATCTTCTCCTCAGAGCCCATCTCTGTGCCCCTGCTGTAGGCAGGGAGGGAGGGGAGGGCTGTGTGGGGGGCATGACGGCTATCTGTGTTACAGACTGGGGCAGAGCTCACGAGCTCACGTTCTGTAAAGACACCCTGGTGTCAGTGTGGTCTGTGGAGAGACCTGGGTCCTGAAAGGGTGGAGTTTAACGACTGATTGGCTGATGCCATTTTGGTCAGAGTTCTTCAGGGCTGACGTCTTCACCCTAGTGTCAGTGTGGTTTGTGGAGGGACCTGGATCCTGCTTGAAAGGGTAAAGATTAACGACCGATTGGATGACGCCCATAAGGTCACGTTCTTCAGGGCTGAGGTCTTGGTCAGGGTCTTGGGGACTGGCTGGCTGTTTTTGTTCTGGGACTGTGATTGTGGGCTCCCCAGATGTGGTGTGTGGACTATTCCTGGCTGACGGGCCCAGCCTTCCCATCCCACAGCGCCAGCAACATCACTGGGCAGAAACACTTGGCCCCGCTGGTCACAACATGTAAACCATTCCTTCCATCCAGTGACTGGCTGTTTTGTTGGCTTTTTTTTTTGTTTGTTTTGTTTTGTTTTTGTTTCACAGTTTAGTTTTGGTTTGGCTTGAAGAGTCCTTTATAATTATTATGATGGATATTGCAAGTGTTGGATTTGAATATTAAGATCTATATTATCGTGTTATGTATTTTGTAGATTTGGGTATGATAACTTCGCTATGTATGTTTGGTTGGGTTTTTTTTTTTAAACATGATTCAGCTGTTATCAGTGACACTGATGTTTGTGTCATGTGTGATACAAAGTTCTTTTAGCATGAAGCACAGGCTGGCAGTCTGTGTTAGTAATGTGGGTTTACTTGTCATCTGTGTAATGTGTTTTGTCAGGAACAGACAGGGCAGCCTGAGTTTTTTTTTAGGGGGGGGGGTCTACTTGTGTATGTGTATTGTTCTGTGTATGTTGTTCTGTGAGTGTATGTGCGAAAATGGAGTGGTCTGGTGTATTGTGCCTTGTCATTTTGCTTTCAGAGACACAGAGAGTGTGTGATGCACATTGTTCCATTGTGAGAGAGAGAGGCCAGTACGGCGTGTGATGTGACTGTAGGATGCAGTTGGTGATGTGTGTAGTGGATGGTGTGTAAAGTATGCAGTGGATGGTGTGTGTTATGAATGGTGTGTACAGTGTTTAATGTGTGTAGTGGATGGCGTGTACATTGTGTATTCATTCCTCTCATAACCTCTTATTTTCATTTTGATTATGTGTGTAATTCATAGTTGATGGGAAGTGCCTTGTGTGTGTATGTGAGTGTGTGTGTTTTACGTGTGTGTGTGTGTATGTGAGTGTGTGTGTTTTATGTGTGTGTGTGTGTGTGTGTATGTGTGTGTGTGTGTGTGTGTGTGTGAGAGAGTATTTTATGTGTGCGTGTGTAGGTGTGTGTGTGCCTGTGTATGTGTGTGTATACCTGTACAAACATGTATGCATACATTTTTTCTTCTTCTCAGTTTGCCTCATAGTATATCAGACATGAGGACCCAGATACTATTCTCATAACTTGAAACAAAAAATCTGAAGTGTCCAGCTGATAGAGATAGCAGGAGCTGTTCTGTCTCTGGTGTGTGGGGAATGGAGGGTGAGGGGTGCGTGTGATAAGTATCTTGTGGTCAGAGCTTGCCCATCCTGCTCTGGAAAGTGACCTGAGTCAGCTGCCACCAGTGTGCAGCACACACACACACAGGAGAGAGAAAGACAGATCAAAGTGTTTGGACCCTAACGTGTGCAGCATGCAGATGTGACAAAGAGTGCAGCTGTTGTATTTTTGTTTTAACTGGTCACAACCTGCTCTGTGTATACCCATATCTTGTCTGTTGTATTGTCTCAAACTACATTTGTGGTATGTGCTGGTTTTTGTTGATTTTGTGTGGGGTTTTTTTGGTGGTTGTTTTTTTAGGGTTTTTTAAGAGAGGTATAACATTGATGGGCTTATTAGAGCTGAAGACCTTGTACTGTTCAGCTCTCCCTAAAGTTTTTTTTATCACTGTCAGTTTATTGAAACATGTTCACCATACTTTTGTATACTTATTGTGTTTGTGTCAAAGTGTAAATTTGTTTTACCATACTTTTGTATACATATTGTGTTTGTGTCAAAGTGTAAATTTGTTTTCTAAATCTCAAAAACTTTTTCAGCAGGAAGTTGCTGTAAACTTGTACTTAATGTGATATTTGTGACACCTACTAACCATAATATCAAACAATTCACTGCAGTGTACACAGTAGAATTGGTCACGCAGTTTGGTCTCATTGTAAAGTGTTAGGCATGCAATGGTTTGGGATTTCTTTTTTCAGAAAAGTGAGTGAATGGCTTATGAAGCAGCAATGAAATGTGGGTGATAACAGTACTTTTCTCATATAAAAATGCCTCAGCACACACACACAGACACACACACACAGCCACACACACGCACACACACACTCACATGTGTGTGCGCACACGTGCGTGCGCGCACGCGCACACACACACACACACACACACACTTTGAGTGGAGTGGAGTCATGGCTTAGAGGTAACGCATCCGCCTAGGAAGCGAGAGAATCTGAGCATGCTGGTTTGAATTACGGCTCAGCCGCCGATATTTTCTCCCCCTCCACTAGACCTTGAATGGTGGTCTGGACGCTAGTCATTTGGATGAGACGATAAACTGAGGTCCTGTGTGCAGCATGCACTTAGCTTACGTAAAAAAAGCCACGGCAACAAAAGGGTTGTTCCTGGCAAAATTCTGTAGAAAAATCCACTGCGATGGGATAAACAAATAAAAAAACTGCACACAGAAAAAAATACAAAAAAGTGGGTGGCGCTGTAGTGTAGCAACACACTCTCCCTGGGGAGAGCAGCCGGAATTTCACACAGAAAGCTCTGTTGTGATAAAAAGATATACAAATACAAAAAGTAAATACACTTTTACAGTCTAACCAAGAAATATAGACAGTATTGAAGATTCACTGCATGTGTAAGTCAGTCTGCAGCTGGTGTCTTAGTCGACGTGGTGAGGGTCTTTGTTGTTCTGACGGTTGTTGTCTCTCTTCCTCCTGATGTCTGGCTTGTGATCCACTGATGAGCAAGATACGAGGTTTGGATTCAGGCCATGGTAAGGTCACAGGAATGACACATATCGCACAACACACATCAGGTATTGTTTGTGTGGCTTTGCTATTTTTATTGATATATGTATGAAGAAAAATCCTAAGAAGAAATTATGGGTCAAGCTGTGTACATATTCCTTATATCTATGTCACTTCAGCACAAGTTGAGTTGTGGTGTTTATTGAATGAAATATGCCGTCCATGTTGTTTTATTCTTATTTGGATTGCTTCTGTCTGTTTGGCTGCTCCAGTTGCTGACGTCATAGGTGACGTATTGTAAGTTTAGTTTGGTGACCGTGCTCAGCACGACAACTGTTCATGTGATACCTTCCCTTTGTTGGAGTCCCCCTGACACAGTGTTTTGTATGTATGAACTAACACACACCTTCCATCCCCCCAGTTCTCAAATTGTTTGCTGTACAGAGCATTTCTTTCTGTTATTCACACAGATCCTGACACCTCCTGTTGCAAGATCACTCCCATGACCTTTTTTTCCACTTTGGTTTTGACTGGAAAAAGTCGCTTCGGGGGGTTGTGTCATAGGCACATGTCAGTTTTTTGCGTGCATCTGTGTTTCTCTCTCTCTCTCTCTGTTACTTTCTGTGCCTCTATGTGTGTTTCAATGTGCATAGTGTGCTGGTACTCAACTGAAGTGTCAGATGGGTAGCTGCAGTCACACCTCCATCTCAGTTGGTTTGTCTCTCGTCATTCTTGGAGACTGTCAGGGAGTCCTGTCATGATCTGTCTGACCCCCGTTTGCTCAGTGCTTTTGGTATTTCTTGTTCCTGTTCGGTGTTCTGGATGTTTTCATACAATGCTCTGGTTCTTGGCAGTCTTACATCTAGTTTTATTCAGTTGTTTTCTCTTCATTGTTTTATTTGTAGCCAATGTAATAACACCTTTTAACCCTTTCCACTGTTCTAGCCAATGTTGTACTGTCCTAATCTAATTCTTCCATTTGTTCTTTCTGCTCTTACTCAGTGTTCTAGATACACTCAATGTTCTGGTAACTGTTAAATGTTTTGGATCTGTCCATTCATTGTCATCGCTGTGTGAGTTGCAGTAGCAGTTTTGCTCGGTGTTCTTTCTATTCAGAGCTGTTGCTTTTTACTTGAAATGTCAAAGCTCTGTCTGTTCAGTGTTTCATTCCCATTCATATCTGTTTCAAGTCCATACTCACTTTTTTCATCGACAGTTTTCATGGACACTTGTTGGGGTTGTTTTGTTCAATCTGTATTCAGTGTGTAGTTGTTTTTTTTCCAAGTCCTCTGTTGTTCCTGTACCCCTTTACACCCACTTGTCCAGTAGAACAGTATCAGCCCTGGTTATTCCCAAGCCCCCCTCCACTCCCAAGCTGGCTATAAGCTGTGATATTGCTAATCTGTGCCTGTATGTATATCATTATTTACAGTAAGAGAGAAAGAGAGAGAGAGAGAGATAGGTAGGTAGGTTCTAGTCATGGTGGATGTGAAGGAAGAGAATCATGACTTTGTGCTTGCTGTGGTGTTCGTGTCTCTTGTCTTCCCCATGTGTTTCACACAGGTTTATGTGTATCCCTGTCTTGTCCTGTCCGCCCTGTAGTTGTGCCTGGCCACAGAATTCAGCTTGCTGACTGGTGCCAGAAGGCACCATGGCAGAGTGGATTAGATGTTGAACTTATGGTCCAGTGTTCACCAGTCATCAGTGTTCAAGGTCCTGTTTTGGCGTGGTGTTGTGTCCTTCTGAAAGGCATAGACTTTTCATTTTCCTCACTCCACCCAGGTGTGAATGAGTACCTGATTTCAGTTGGGGAAGGTTAAAACAGTGGAAGGAGAGGGTTGGGCCCCGCCTTCCTATGCCAAGCCCTAGACACAGTGGATACAAACTCACTGCCCTGACAGCTGTAAAAGACTATGGGACCTTTAACCTTTAAGTGGTGTCTGTGAGTACTGCTGTCTGGTGTCTGTGCGTAGTGTTTGTGCTCTGGATGGTTTGTGTCCATCAACTAAGATCATTTGTGAAAGAATATACAACATATGATATATCTGTGCTTGAAACAATGTTGTATGAATTATGAGTAGGATTATTGTCATTAGAACAAAGATATGTCCCTAAATTATTCAACAGATTTGCGCATGAAGCTAATGGTTCGTATGCTTTGTAGTGTGTGCATGTTCCAGATGTCATGACACAAGACCATAGTCTTGAATCTCAGAGATGACTGCCGGCAAGTGGAAAAAAAGTGATTTGTGGCAGACACAGTGCATGTGTCCACTGTGAAGAAATTAGTTGTGCAGTTGCCACACTGTACAGCAGGTCTTGGTGACAGACGAGTGAAGTACTGAGAGACGTGGAGGTCCAGTCCCAGACACAAATGTTGCAGAACAGTTCTTTTGAAACAAAAGCTGTACAAGCAGTTCTGTAACATACACAATTCCCACACATCCTGTTTGTCCATACAAGTCCAGATTCAGCACAGCCTGTCTGTTCATGCACTGTGTTCAGTGAAGCCACATTCAGTTTATATATGTGTCAACGCATATACCTACATGTTGCCATCCCATGTCCACCATGAGAGTTGTGGTCAGCACCTCACCACCTCACACCAATTGTTTTAAGGGTCAAGGACCTTCATGGTCAGGGTCAGCAGGACATTCAGAGGCTGAAGAAACTGACAGAACACAGGAAATCATAGATACGAAATCGGACCAGGCCAGTGGTGACATTTACAGAAGGGTGTCCAGGTTACATGACTGTAGGGTATATGTTTGTCTGCATGGATAGCTGTGAGAGGAAGTCAGATGAAAAAGAGAGAGTACTTGTCATGAGATATAATTTCAAAATGAAGATAATGGGGAGTCCTGAATGGGGCAAACCTTTATGGACTACGGGGCACCTCTGTTGGTAATTTTGGCAAATTAGGCAAGGTGATGCAAATGTGACTGCCTGCCAACACAAACACAATTAAATAGGAAAAATTATATAGTTTGCCGACACACACACTGACATACATACACACACACTCTCTCTGTCTTTCTCTGTCTCTCTGTCTCTGTCTCTGTCTCTCTCTCTCTCTCTCTCTCTCTCTCACAATCATCCATCTGTCTGTCAGAAAATGAAGTATCTGAATTGTTTGTTCATGTTCTACCCAAGCTGTGCCGCAGCAAAAACCTTATCAAGTGGTTGTGCATCTGTGTCATGCAGACAGGGTGGATGTGAGAGTGAATGGATTGCTGGATGTGACTGGCTCATTCCATGACTTCTGCAGCAAGGTGGTCGCACATCTTTTCTGCATTTTTGGAATGCAAAGGGGTGGATGTCAAATGATGACGGATAGCAGTATTACGCTGATGTATTATAATGGTGGTACAGAAGTTGTGCTGTGGCTTTGTGATGAAGGGTTCAGACAATGAAGGGGTTTGTGTCACACTGATACTCAGACTGGTTCCTGTGCTGTGCTGTCTTTATCTCTTTAATCTTTGATACTTGCGATGTCCCATGTTTTATTGGTGTGTTGAATTTTCGAGTTTATGTTTATCTGGAATGCTGTCAACCTGTTAACTGTTTGCGGTTTTATTCACATATGTATATGATTACACTGTTTTTTAACGGGAAGGTTTGACAAATAACATAGCTGCGGAAGACATGATACTGATCTGAACTTTTCCTATGTTTTTTTTCTTCTGATTGTCCTGTGCAGTCAGTGATTGTTAATGTGATGTTTCTCGCCTCATGTGATACAGGTTTGTTTCAGTGCAAAGTCCTCCAGTGGGTGCACCAGCACTACTGGACCAGTGAAGTTAGTGAAGCATTTTGGCCCAGATACCAGAACGACAGGAACAGGAATGACAAGTATACATTGTGCAGAGGTAGATATAAACCAAGCATATCTTACAAACAACTTTTCTGGACTATGAGGGACAAGGATCAGTTACCAGTACTTGTCTGTGATTGTACACAGAATGGTTTGTTTTTTTTGTTGTTTTTTTTGTTTGTTTGTTTGTTGTTTGTTTTGTTTTGTTGTTTTTTTTGTTTGTTTTTTTTTTGGGGGGGGGGGTATACGTTGTGCCCAGACAGGAGACAGATAAGATACTGACAGGAGATGGGAAAAAGACTTGCACTTGTCAAGTGAAAGGAAAAAACAGGACACTTTCAGGTGATGATTCATAGGACAACTGTCTGCACAGTGGAGGGGTTCTTAGGGCACCTATCTTCCCTGCTGTCACATATGATATCAGTACATCTGCATTTTCTTTGGTCAGAGCATGGGTGTCAAGATATGATCCTGAGCCTCTGATGGGGGATTTAGCACACCTGTTGTTATCTGTTGGTTCTGGAGATCTGTGACAGTACACCCTGTCAATTCTTCTTCTTGCTAGCATACTGTCTGTTCACCACAAGGTGATTTAGACATGAGGGCATTCTCATGTTCAACAAGAAAAGAGCGGGAAGGGATTGTGAAAGGTTTGTACTCCTGTTTTGTTCAGGTTCCAATATCCTGACTGTCATACCTGAAACCCTGACTCTGTTGCCCAGATTTTGTTGTCTCTTGTTTTGTGTTCTTTTCTTTTGGAGTGAGCGTTAATGTTGATAGTTTCCAATACCCTTTTTAGTAGTTGCTGAATCTGATTAGACTTGGGTTTTTGTACTTTAAGCACACTACCTGTATCGTATATTTTTTCAGTCTTAGTTTTTATAGATTCCAGGTATCCAGTCCACAAGTAAAGTGATAAAATTGTGTTTTGACAGCTTTCCTTCAGGTCACCCTGATCCGCTGCTACACCTGTACTTGCTTGGTTATTTTTTGTATTACAGGTAGTCATGTTTTGCAGTTTTGTTAGCAGTATGAATCACTGGACAGGTTTGATATTCTGTAGGTTGTTTCACATATCACTTATGAGGGTGTCCACTGTGTTGAGTCAAAAACATGGAACATACGTTGACTGTATAGGCAGGGGACTGGTTGATGACAGGGCAGATACCAGTACAGACTGAGCAGCGTCTGTAGTTCCACAGCTTGATTCCTCTTCCAGGTTGTATGTGAGAGATCAAAGAAAATTGTCACCACATGCACTATGCCCTTGGATTCTGCAGCTAACATGGTTTCTATCACTAGTTTCCTTAGATTTTCTCACATGTGTTTTAAAACGGGGATTATATGGAACATGTATTTGTGCACTCTGTGTGTGTGTGCGTGCGTGCTCTTGCGTGCATGTGTGTTTGTGTGGGTGTGTTTGGATGACTTAATGTGATGAAATAGTTCTTTCTGGACAAAGGAATGCGTTGTTCCTGATTGTTATACTAAACAGAGCATGGTGGGGGTGAAGGGATGGATAGAATTTTAGGACAAGTGGCTTGGATGATGACGTCCACAGAAAACATAACCACTACAGAGAAGGGGGTGGGGGTTAAAGGCGGGGGGGGGTGGGGGGGGACCACTGTGGTCTGACCCTTCATCTTCACTCACCTCAGTGTTACTGACTCGCTCTTGTCTGTGTAATCCTGTGGTAATCCCAATACAGGGCAACAATCCACAATAAGTCACTGAGGGAATCCACACCGTCACTTGTGTGGCTGAGAGAAGTGGAGAGGGGCACATGGGACTGTGGAGTGGTCACTGTTGACTGATGTGTCAGGACATGGACATTTGCTTTGTGTCAGTTGTAGGAGTTAACACTGACTTGGTTTTTTGTCTTTTTTAAAATTTTCAATCCTCTCTCTCTGAGGTTAGGAGAGTTAGTTCACCAGTTTGCCAAAAATACCACAAATCAAAAATACCAATCTGTTCTTAAACCCAGAATCCAGTTCATGAAGATCTGCACCTACTTTTTTTTTCCTTCTCTTCAACAGGGGACACTGTGCTTAGATTGCTGCTGTTTCAGAAAACAAATCTGACGGGGGCAATAGCCGAGTGGTTAAAGCGTTGGACTGTCAATCTGAGGGTCCCGGGTTCGAATCACGGTGACGACGCCTGGTGGGTAAAGGGTGGAGATTTTTACAATCTCCCAGGTCAACATATGTGCAGACCTGCTAGTGCCTGAACCCCCTTCGTGTGTATATGCAAGCAGAAGATCAAATACGCACGTTAAAGAGCATGTAATCCATGTCAGCGTTCGGTGGGTTTTGGAAACAAGAACATACCCAGCATGCACACCCCCGAAAACGGAGTATGGCTGCCTACATGGCGGGGTAAAAACGGTCATACACGTAAAAGCCCACTCGTGTGCATATGAGTGAACACAAAAGAAGAAGAAAAGAAAACAAATCTGAAAGATATTCTGAGACTCAACAGAAGGGAAAGTAGAATATTTTTTTAGGCACATTGGAAGGAAAATAGAAAGATATTTTATGACTCGAAGGGAAAACTGGAGGTAATCTATAGTCTGTGAATTACAACAATTCGCCCTTCATGAACATGTGAACAAAGTTCTCCGAGTTTACCACCTCCTACCATAGGAGAGGAGTGGTTAGTTGAATGGTGAGTTGGGGGGTGGGGGGGAACAGAGCAGATGGAGGATGTTTCCATGGTGTGTACCTTGTCACAAACCCTAGTGGAATGATGTCATGGACTGTTGCGGTCACCCTTGGGATGCCGGGGTTCTTTCAGTATGAACAGCATCCACACATTCTGGAAATCATGTGCTAGAAATGTCCTCTTTTCTGTTGCTCTCTTTATTTCTGCTTTTTTTCTTCCAAAACTGTTGCCTCATTTTTTTTTTTTTTTTTTTTCCTACCTTCCCAGTCCATTCCCCTTTTAGTTTTTTCAAGCAGGCCTTGACCTTTTCTGCGATCTATGATATACTATTATCTGTGCTGTTTTGCTCAGGCAACTTGGTAGTGAAATTGTGAACACTGGGATGGGCACTAGCTGTCCATTCTGCAGTGTTATTTGCCGATTTGCCCTTTTTTATGTACTCTTTGTTTGGCTCTGAAGGTTTATTTTTTACTTTTTTTTTTTTTTTTTTTTTTTTTTTTTTTTTAAATCTGGGGATGATGAATTAAATGGAGAGGCTGATGTCCTCAACATGGCTTAGTCTTTTTGACCAAATAAGCTAAATTGTTAAGATAATATGTCATGAAATGTGTTTTGTGGGTTCATGTAGGTGAATTTTTTTAATATTTTTTTTTATTACTTTGGGGACAGTTTTATGTTGACATGGCTTAGCATTTGTATGGTCTGACAGTCCTGATTCGGCCTTGTGTGGTCGGCTGTTCTATAAGCAACAATAAACGATAGAACTGTTGGGGTTCACATGGTATTAGGCACAGACTACAGCTGAATCTGGAAACAGTTTTGTCATATTCCACCTGAGACTTTGGGGTGGTGGGGGAGACATTGGTGTTTCCTTTGATCTGACTGTCATATAGTCAACTTAACTCAATGTGTTATTGAATTGAATCTTTTTAGTTTGAAGAATCAGTTTGTGCTGACGTTTTTACCCTCATATTGTTTTTAACAAGCTTTCAGCCTGACATGACTTTTGTAGTTGGCTGGGGAATTGAATTGACCTGAATTGGCTTCATGTCACTTCTACAGCTTATGGTTACAATGTTTTCATGTTTGAAGTTGCGCAAATAAAAATGAACTGGAGGGAGGTGTGTGTGGAAGGATGTGTGGGTTTGTCAGTGCTTGTCACTTTCATCAGTTGACTGAAGTCAAGAAAGGCTTTTTGAACTGTGGCCAGAAGAGGATCATAGGACCTTGGTCAGTAGACATTCGTGTGACCTTGGACAGAAGAGGTTTATAGGACTTTGGCAAGTAGGGTTTCAAAGGACTTCTGCCAGAAGATATTAGAATGACTTCAGCCAGTAGAGGTTCACACAAGCATGGCCAGTGAAGGTTCATAAGATTGGCCAGTACAGGTTCATCAGACAATGGCCAGTTTCAGTTTCCACATTGTCAATGTAGACACTTAAACAATCTAGTAGATTCACAGGACTAAAGTAGAGTTACATTGGTTTATGGCCAGTTTAGGTTCATAATACCATGACAGGTATAGGCTCACACTCCCATGTTCCATACACATCAACACGCACTGAAAGAAGAAGGAAAAGGAGGATGTAGTGATTCTATAACTGATTTTATTATTAGCAAAGAATTTCTCACAGGCACACCCTGCAGACCACGCACAAGAGGCTCACAACTAGTCACCACAATCTAAAAGCCAGGGAGCTTGAATCACAGCAGACATGTCACATGCTGGTACTTCATGAGATGCACTTTGAACCCATAAAGCTGAGATAACTTTTGAACCCATCACCATGAAAGCATTGACACAGATAAATTTAAGCACCGCCAACACACATAATCAATGTCCCAATCTCACGTATGATTTATAGACAGACAAATGCACATGCACTCTGGATTTTTGCCTCACAGGCTGAAAGAATTAAATTATTTCATGTATTCACACACTGC
This sequence comes from Babylonia areolata, assembly GCF_041734735.1. NCBI lineage: Eukaryota > Metazoa > Mollusca > Gastropoda > Neogastropoda > Buccinidae > Babylonia > Babylonia areolata. The sequence continues at coordinate 38,052,977 of NC_134896.1, read as the reverse complement.
TCACACACACCTCTTTGGATTTGGATTTTTGGCTATCAGCCAGAACAGGGCAGAGTTCTGGAGTCTGTCCCCACTCCATCACCACCAAGCTGTCACACAGGACTGCTGCTGTTGTGGCGACACACTCAGACAATACACACCGACCTGCCTCTTCAAGTCAACAAATCAACATTCATATACATTTCTCTATAAAAAAAATAAAAAAATAAAAAAATCAGATGTGTAAACCAATTTGCATTCCGTATTTTCCGTCGGTCTCCCTTAACAGTGGATTTGCAATGAGTTCTCAGACAGCAGTTTCCTCATACATTATTTTCATCTCTTATCACCGATGCAATCACGCATCTCCTCTATGTACATTTTATTTCAACAATTTTATCCTGTCACACCAATATCATACACCCTTTACCATGGCAATAAAAAAAAAAGAGCTACAGAACAAGTGTAAGACTGCAGGAGATAACCATTTTATGCACGTTAACTAACTAGGAAACAACACTGTATAGTCAACAACATTTTAACTGTCGGTGCCACAACCAGCCACACTGTGTTGCCATGATTCCACAGGATGCCCCCCAAACATCACAGAGTCCCTTAGTGCTGTCTACACCCCTTCCTGCCCCTCCACAAATCACACAGCGATGTCTACACCCCTTCCTGCCCCTCCACAAACTATACAGCGATGTCTACACCCCTTCCTGCCCCTCCACAAAGCACACAGCGATGTCTACACCCCTTCCTGCCCCTCCACAAACTATACAGCGATGTCTCCACCCCTTCCTACCCCTCCACAAATCACACAGCGATGTCTCCACCCCTTCCTACCCCTCCACAAATCACACAGCGATGTCTCCACCCCTTCCTGCCCCTCCACAAATCACACAGCGATGTCTACACCCCTTCCTGCCCCTCCACAAATCACACAGTGATGTCTACACCCCTTCCTGCCCCTCCACAAATCACACAGCGATGTCTCCACCCCTTCCTGCCCCTCCACAAATCACACAGCGATGTCTCCACCCCTTCCTACCCCTCCACAAATCACACAGCGATGTCTCCACCCCTTCCTGCCCCTCCACAAATCACACAGCGATGTCTACACCCCTTCCTGCCCCTCCACAAATCACACAGCGATGTCTCCACCCCTTCCTACCCCTCCACAAATCACACAGCGATGTCTACACCCCTTCCTACCCCTCCACAAATCACACAGCGATGTCTACACCCCTTCCTACCCCTCCACAAATCACACAGCGACTGTCATCACTCCTTCCTACCCCTCCACAAATCATACAGCGATGTCTCACCCCTTCCTACCCCTCCACAAATCACACAGCGATGTCTACACCCCTTCCTGCCCCTCCACAAATCACACAGCGATGTCTCCACCCCTTCCTACCCCTCCACAAATCATACAGCGATGTCTCACCCCTTCCTGCCCCTCCACAAATCACACAGCGATGTCTACACCCCTTCCTACCCCTCCACAAATCATACAGCACTGTCATCACTCATTCCTACCCCTCCACAAATCACACAGCGATGTCTACACCCCTTCCTACCCCTTCACAAATCATACAGCACTGTCATCACTCATTCCTACCCCTCCACAAATCACACAGCGATGTCTACACCCCTTCCTACCCCTCCACAAATAATACAGCACTGTCATCACTCATTCCTACCCCTCCACAAATCACACAGCGATGTCTACACCCCTTCCTACCCCTTCACAAATCATACAGCACTGTCATCACTCATTCCTACCCCTCCACAAATCATACAGCGATGTCTACACCCCTTCCTACCCCTCCACAAATCACACAGCGATGTCTACACCCCTTCCTACCCCTTCACAAATCACACAGCGATGTCTACACCCCTTCCTGCCCCTCCACAAACTATACAGCAATGTCTACACCCTTTCCTACCCCTCTTCAAATCATACAGCTATGTCTACACCCCTTCCTTCCCCTCCACAAATCACACAGCGATGTCTACACCCCTTCCTGCCCCTCCACAAATCACACAGCGATGTCTACACCCCTTCTGCCCCTCCATAAACTATACAGCAATGTCTACACCCTTTCCTTCCCCTTCACAAATCACACAGAGATGTCTACACCCCTTCTGCCCCTCCACAAACCACACAGCACTGTCATCACTCATTCCTACCCCTCCACAAATCATACAGCGATGTCTACACCCCTTCCTACCTCTCCACAAATCATACAGCGATGTCTACACCCCTTCCTACCCCTTCACAAATCATACAGCACTGTCATCACTCATTCCTACCCCTCCACAAATCACACAGCACTGTCATCACTCATTCCTACCCCTCCACAAATCATACAGCACTGTCATCACTCATTCCTACCCCTCCACAAATCACACAGCGATGTCTACACCCCTTCTGCCCCTCCACAAACCATACAGCACTGTAATCACTCATTCCTACCCCTCCACAAATCACACAGCGATGTCTTCACCCCTCTGCACAGCACTGACGTGTGGTACAAAAACATAACAGAGCAAAGAAAAAAATCATTTAGTACAGAAGATAAGATCATTTAGTAACTTCCTTCCAGATGCCAATTCCAATGCACATGACTAGCTCTTAACACTCTTAACATACAGATTATCATGCGTTTCATAAAATACTCGCGCACACAAGAGATCTGTCAGAAGACAGAAAGTACGCCCCACACCAACACAGGAATCTTAGTCGACCCATACAACAGTAGAAAACAGGGTAGGTGTGAAAATGAAGGCAGAAATCCAGCACTCGGACCAGACACAAACAGCATAGCACACAAACTGCAGGTTGTCTGACTGGTGTCGTCTTTTCACAATTCAATGCAGCCATACAGAAAGCTCTCTGTGCTGTTTAGGCTGTGAACACCAGGAACATAACAACGTGACAATATGAGCCTCACTGTTCACATGCACACAATAAATATACCAGGCTCTCCATGGTCCTGTTTGTCATGCAGGCAGCAACCTTGCCCAGGGAAAAAACACAGCTGTATGACACACACAGTTCACACAGTGTGATCAGAAAGACAGACCCCATGCAGTGTGATTAACAAGACAGACCCCACACACTGTGATTAGCAAGACAAACCCCACACAGTGTGATTAGCAAGACAGACCCCACAGTGTGATTAGCAAGACAGACCCCACACACTGTGATTAGCAAGACAGACCCCACACAGTGTGATTAGCAAGACAGACCCCACACAGTGTGATTTGAAAGACCCCAGAAAGTGTGATTAGCAAGATAGACCCCACAGTGTGATTAGCAAGACAGACCCCACACACTGTGATTAACAAGACAGACCCCACACACTGTGATTAACAAGACAGACCCCACACACTGTGATTAGCAAGACAGACACCACACAGTGTGATTAACAAGACAGACCCTACACACTGTGATTAGCAAGACAGACCCCATACAGTGTGATTAGCAAGACAGACCCCAAACAGTGTGATTAGCAAGACAGACCCCACACTGTGATTAACAAAACAGACCTCACACAATGTGATTAGCAAGACAGACCCCACACACTGTGATTAGCAAGACAGACCCCACACACTGTGATTAGCAAGACAGACCCCACACACTGTGATTAGCAAGACAGACCCCACACACTGTGATTAGCAAGACAGACCCCACAGTGTGATTAGCAAGACAGACCCCACACACTGTGATTAGCAAGACAGACCCCACACACTGTGATTAGCAAGACAGACCCCACACTGTGATTAGCAAGACAGACCCCATACAGTGTGATTAGCAAGACAGACACCACACTGTGATTAGCAAGACAGACCCCACACACTGTGATTAGCAAGACAGACCCCACAGTGTGATTAGCAAGACAGACACCACACTGTGATTAGCAAGACAGACCCCACACTGTGATTAGCAAGACAGACCCCACACAATGTGATTAGCAAGACAGACCCCACACTGTGATTAGCAAGACAGACCCCACACTGTGATTAGCAAGACAGACCCCACACAATGTGATTAGCAAGACAGACCCCACACACTGTGATAAGCAAGACAGACCCCACACTGTGTGATTAGCAAGACAGACCCCACACAATGTGATTAACAAGACAGACCCCACACAGTGTGATTAGCAAGACAGACCCCATAGTTTGATTAGCAAGACAGAGACCCACACAGTTTGATTAGCAAGACAGACCCCACAGTGTGATTAGCAAGACAGACCCCACACAATGTGATTTACAAGACAGACCCCACACAATGTGATTAGCAAGACAGACCCCACAGTGTGATTAGCAATGTGATTAGCAAGACAGACCCCACAGTGTGATTAGCAAGACAGACCCCACACAATGTGATTTACAAGACAGACCCCACACAATGTGATTAGCAAGACAGACCCCACAGTGTGATTAGCAAGACAAACCCCACACAATGTGATTTACAAGACAGACCCCACACACTGTGATTAGCAAGACAGACCCCACACAATGTGATTTACAAGACAGACCCCACACACTGTGATTAGCAAGACAGACCCCACACACTGTGATTAGCAAGACAGACCCCACAGTGTGATTAGCAAGACAGACCCCACACACTGTGATTAACAAGACAGAGACCCACACAGTGTGATTAGCAAGACAAGAAGACATCACACTTTTCCTGTCAGCAGCAGTATGATGATCAGCCCACAAGTGACTGGCACACACTACTAAAAATTGCATCAGAAGGGGGTGGGGGGGGGGGGAAGAGATGAGATATCTCGTTCCTGCTGACCATCACCTATCCCTTGACTTCCGGCTGATATTGTTGGGTCACCAGTGATGACAACGCCACCACTCTCCTCCGCCTGTATCTCTCCTCCCCTGTTCTGTGGGATTCCATCAGATTCCAGCCAAACATCCACGAGAAATGAAATTAAAGAAGAGGTCGAGTGCTGGACACAGCACATCACACACCAGCCACCGGGAGGCAACAGTCTCTACTGACAAAGAACATTCTCCAGCCATTCCCCAACCCCCACTCACCCCCCCCCCCCTTCCCCTGTCACAGCGACTAGTTGGTATCACCACCACCCCTCCCACTCCCCCCTTCCTTCCCCTGTCACAGTGACCAGTTGGTATCACCCCCCCCCCCCCCCACCCCCCTGCCCCCCACTCATTCCCTTCTTCCTTCCCGTGTCACGGAGACTTACTTTGTAGTTTCACCAACAGCAGCGGCAGAAAGATAGAACTATCTTTGGGTTTGTTTTTTTTGGCGTCTCCCACACCCTACCTTACTCTTCCCTACCCCCCCCCCCCCCCCTTCCCCACCTCTCCACCATGGAGGACGTCACACAGCTGCCCTTGTCAGTTCACGTCAGCTGTTTCTTCACGCCGCCAGTCCCACACTCCCTGACCCCACCCCACCCCACCCATACACATCCACACACATGTACATAGTGAAATCTTTCTTCAGTGCAACACCACCAACACTTACTGACTCCACTCCACCCCGCCCACACACACACACATTCACTCACATGTACATAGATAATTCGCTCTTCAATCCGACACCACCACCACCAAGTGACTCCACTCCACCCCACCCACACACACATACATAGAGCATTTCCACTTAATTTCCTGAACACATGTCAATCCTTAACTTCCCAGGTAAAAAGGGAACCGTAGACAATGCTGCTGATCCATAGTGATGGAACTAACCCCTCTACCCCCTGACTAGATGGGTGGCACTGTACCCAAACTCACAAACCATGTCATGAAAAGGAAACTGTTTTCCTAAAATCAGGTTTAATTTAACTCTCTCCATACGAACGGCGAAAGAGACGACGTTAACAGCGTTTCACCCCAATTACCATCATCAACATACTGCAAGCGGAAGGCTCTTATACTGAAGAGGTGAATGTTGACAAAGAATACCACAATTCTGACGACGGAAGCTAAAGATTGGGTCATTCAGACACCCACTGGACATCCGAGGAGTCTGTGCAGAGGAGAAGAGAGGACTGGCCGTACTGAGTGAGTTAACAGTCATCGTAACACACTGCTGACTCCAGCAGGGGTCTGAGTCCTCCTTTCCTGTGCAAAAAAACCCACTCCACCCAAGCAGAGATATTGAAAGCAGCTGCAGCTAGTAGCTTCCCTTGTGTATATTACCTCCCTTATGTTTACATGTGCAGCGTCTCTTTCCACAAGCAGCACCCTCTTTAAATATTTGTTGAATGAGACGAACCAACATTCACATATCTTTGCAAATATCAGAAAAACACATAAATGCAAATACATTATTGGACAAGGATAAATCCTCACTACAAGATGACATACCTTCATTTCATAATGACAAACATTCAATACACAATGACAAATCTCCATTGCATGATAACAAACCATTACATGGTGACAACTCTTAACAACACAATGACATGTTTTCATTACTCACTGACAAAAATTTTCATTGCTTAATCATAAATCTTCATTGCACAACGACAATTCTTTATCACACAACAAAACGCCGATTCAAAATCAGTAAAGCTTTCTTGAAACAAACAATGGCAGGTTCGATTTCAAAATGGTCACATCTCAATGTGTGTGCGTGTGTGTGCGTGTGTGTGTGCATGTGCGTGCGTGCATGAGTGCATGTGTGGGGTGGGTGTGTACATGTGTGTGGTGGGTGTGTACATGTGTGTGTGTGCATGCATGTGTGGTGGGTCTGTACATGTGTGCGTGTGTGTGGTTGGTGTGTACATGTATGTGTGTGTGCATGTGCGTGCATGCATGAGTGCATGTGTGGGGTGGGTGTGTACATGTGTGTGGTGGGTGTGTACATGTGTGTGTGTGCATGCATGTGTGGTGGGTCTGTACATGTGTGCGTGTGTGTGGTTGGTGTGTACATGTGTGTGTGTGTGCATGAGCGTGTGTTGTGGGTGTGTACATGTGTGCGTGTGTGTGGTGGGTGTGTACATGTGTGTGTATGCATGCGTGTGTGTGGTGGGTGTGTACATGTGTGTGTGTGTGCATGCGTGTGTGTGGTGGGTGTGTACATGTGTGTGTGTGTGTGTGTGTGTGTGTATGTATTTTTTATTGTGCTTTTCTTAAAGAGAACAGTCTGGCACAAAAAACAACGCACTGTCTCAGCCAACGCATGCAGCAAGAAGGAAACGCCTTCACTGGCAGAGAGGTGCTGTGGATGAAGGGAGGTCCATGGTGGTCCCCTGTATCTTGTGGTGCAACGCTCTACAGTCTTTCCTGTGACCACTAACAACACACGGGATAGCAAGAAAACACACGCTGTCAACACACTTACCCCCCCACCGCCACCACATCGCCAACACACTCCAATCAAACACAATGGATGTGGGATGTGTGTTGCGCACAAACACGTGCTCACCAGACCAGCAAAGTGAAAGAACGAATAATCAGTACATAAGTAACACAGTAGAAAAGAATGTCAATGACTGCACAGCGAACAGCTGAAGCAGGATTGCAGGCAGTGCATCCATGTGTGTGTGCTGTGCGCACAAAGTGCTGACAGGGGCGGTTGTCAGGCTGTGTTGATTGTTCCAGCAACCTGGATGTATCCAGTCATCTCCACACTGTATTGAAAGGACTTTTGTTGGTCCTGTCATGGTGCACACTGTACTGTTAGACTGTTGTCATGGTGCACACTGTACTGTTAGACTTGTCATGGTGCACACTGTACTGTAAGACTTGTCATGGTGCACACTATACTGTTAGGGACTGTTGTCATGGTGCACACTGTACTGTTAGGACTGTTGTCATGGTGCACTCTGTACTGTTAGGACTGTTGTCATGGTGCACTCTGTACTGTTAGGACTGTTGTCATGGTGCACACTATACTGTTAGGGACTGTTGTCATGGTGCACTCTGTACTGTTAGGACTGTTGTCATGGTGCACACTGTACTGTTAGGACTGTTGTCATGGTGCACTCTGTACTGTTAGGACTGTTGTCATGGTGCACACTGTACTGTTAGACTGTTGTCATGATGCACACTGTACTGTTAGGGACTGTTGTCAAGGTGCACACTGTACTGTTAGGGACTGTTGTCATGGTGCACACTGTACTGTTAGGGACTGTTGTCAAGGTGCACACTGTACTGTTAGACTGTTGTCATGATGCACACTGTACTGTTAGACTGTTGTCATGGTGCACACTGTACTGTTAGACTGTTGTCATGGTGCACACTGTACGGTTAGGGACTGTTGTCATGGTGCACACTGTACTGTTAGACTGTTGTCATGGTGCACACTGTACTGTTAGACTGTTGTCATGATGCACACTGTACTGTTAGGACTGTTGTCATGATGCACACTGTACTGTTAGACTGTTGTCATGATGCATACTGTACTGTTAGACTGTTGTCATGATGCATACTGTACTATTAGACTGTTGTCATGATGCACACTGTACTGTTAGACTGTTGTCATGATGCACACTGTACTGTTAGGACTGTTGTCATGGTGCACTCTGTACTGTTAGGACTGTTGTCATGGTGCACACTGTACTGTTAGACTGTTGTCATGGTGCACACTGTACTGTTAGACTGTTGTCATGATGCACACTGTACTGTTAGACTGTTGTCATGATGCATACTGTACTGTTAGACTGTTGTCATGATGCACACTGTACTGTTAGACTGTTGTCATGATGCATACTGTACTGTTAGGACTGTTGTCATGATGCACACTGTACTGTTAGGACTGTTGTCATGATGCACACTGTACTGTTAGACTGTTGTCATGGTGCACACTGTACTGTTAGACTGTTGTCATGATGCACACTGTACTGTTAGGACTGTTGTCATGATGCACACTGTACTGTTAGACTGTTGTCATGATGCACACTGTACTGTTAGACTGTTGTCATGATGCACACTGTACTGTTAGGGACTTGTCAAGGTGCACACTGTACTGTTAGGGACTGTTGTCATGGTGCACACTGTACTGTTAGGGACTGTTGTCATGGTGCACACTGTACTGTTAGACTGTTGTCATGATGCACACTGTACTGTTAGACTGTTGTCATGGTGCACACTGTACTGTTAGACTGTTGTCATGGTGCACACTGTACTGTCAGACTGTTGTCATGGTGCACACTGTACTGTTAGGGACTGTTGTCATGGTGCACACTGTACTGTTAGACTGTTGTCATGATGCACACTGTACTGTTAGGGACTGTTGTCAAGGTGCACACTGTACTGTTAGACTGTTGTCATGGTGCACACTGTACAGTTAGGGACTGTTGTCAAGGTGCACACTGTACTTTTAGGGACTGTTGTCATGATGCACGCTGTACTGTTAGACTGTTGTCATGATGCACACTGTACTGTTAGACTGTTGTCATGGTGCACACTGTACTGTTAGACTGTTGTCATGATGCACACTGTACTGTTAAACTGTTGTCATAGTGCACACTGTACTGTCAGGGACTGTTGTCATGGTGCACACTGTACTGTTAGACTGTTGCCATAGTGCACACTGTACTGTTAGGGACTTGTCAAGGTGCACACTGTACTGTTAGGGACTGTTGTCAAGGTGCACACTGTACTGTTAGACGTGTCATAGTGCACGCTGTACTGTTAGGGACTGTTGTCATGGTGCACAATGTACTGTTAGGGACTGTTGTCATGGTGCACACTGTACTGTTAGACTGTTGTCAAGGTGCACACTGTACCGTAAGAGACTGTTTCATTCCTGTCAGACAAGCGTACTGCCCAGTGTACATAAAGGGAGTGTTTAAAGCATTGATTTAGACATCTGTGATGCCATTATGTCAGATATCCTGTGAAGGGTATCCCGTCAGATTTCTCATATCAGATGTCCATTCTGATGTCCCATGTGCACACAGCACTGCCAATGACTAATGTTCAACAGCACACATTCAGGATGTCTTAACAACATACAGCACACATTCAGGATGTCTTAACACCATACTGCACACATTCAGGATGTCTTAACACCATACAGCACACATTCAGGATGTCTTAACACCATACTGCACACATTCAGGATGTCTTAACACCATACAGCACACGTTCAGGATGTCTTAACTCCATACAGCACACATTCAGGATGTCTTAACACCATACTGCACACATTCAGGATGTCTTAACACCATACAGCACACGTTCAGGATGTCTAGCGTTAATCTTGCAACACACACCCACACACTCAGGATGTCTAACATACATTCAGACTGTGTAGCGTTAATCTTGCAACACACACCCACACACTCAGGATGTCTAACATACGTTCTGGATCTCTACCATCCTACAGCAAACACACAGGATGCCGGAAGCAGTCTACTGTCCAGGTGACAGACATTCCCAGCCCATCCCAAACTGAAGGCACCTTCAAAGAAATGCAATAAACGATAAAAATGACTTGTGGTAACAGAACCACGCTAATGTCCATAACAGCCACACACTGTCCAACAATGCTCATGCAACAACTTCATGTCAATCAGACTGACATACACACCACAATCATCACCTTCATTATTCTTCATGATCATAAAGAGAATTGTTTGTCAACGTCTGCTGTGTATCTGTATGCCAACCCCCGGCCACGTCCACTACATTAAGTACAGCTCCCTTCTCTTTCTCTGACCAAGACAGACTGGTGTGGGCAGTGCCCGTTCTTCCTGAGAAGGAAAACACAGTGCTGTTTGGACATCGGGTTCTATGAACAAAGGGCAAATGCTGTTCAAACACAGTTATAACAGAAAACAAGTGTAAACATTCCACTCCCAACAAACTCTGTGTGTGTGTGTGTGTGTGTGATCATGACAGGAAAGACAACGTGTAAAGACTTCACTTGCGTCCATTTGTGTGTGTGATCATTATGAAGAAGGTACGATTTCATCACAAATTTGTTTTCAGCCTGTTGTGTATACATGCTATCATTTTGTAGAAGACAAGGTTTCATGTAAAATATGTGATCATTTTGTAGAAGACAAGGTTTCATGTAAAATACGTGATCATTTTGTAGCAAGCAAAGTTCCATGACAAGATGGTGCGCGTAAATATCTTGTGTTTGGGAGCGACCACATGTTGAATGTAAAGATCTCTATGTTTCAGACTATATTTGATCTCTTTGTTTGATTGTAAAGGTTGTGTACTTGACACCAGCAACATGTAGGATGTAAAGATATGTGTTTCAGACTAGCAACATGCTGGATGCACAAAATATATGTAGGACGCTACCAACATATTGGATGAAAAGTTTGTGCATTTAGGACAAGAAATATGGTGAATATAAAGGGAGACTAGCAAAATGCTGGATGTAAAGATCATGTGTTTGACACCATTAAGTTGGATGTAAAGATTATGTGTTTTACACAAGCAACATGTTGAATGTAAAGGTAGACTAGAAACATGTTGAATGTAAAGATCATGTATTTGACACTAGCAAAATATTGGATTTAAAGATCATGGGTTCAATACCAAAAACATGTTGGATATAAAGGGAGACTAACAACATGTTGAATGTAAAGATCACATGTTCGACACTAGCACCCTTTTGGATATATCATATGCTTGACACTAGCAACCGATCATGGGCTTGACACTAGCAACAACATACTGCATGTAAAAGAAGACTAGCAACCTGTTGGATGTAAAGATCAAGTGTCTGACAATTTTAACATGTTGAATGTAAAGATAATGTGTTTGACAATAGCAAGATGTCAAATGCATTAAAAAAAAAAAAAAGACTGTTGAATGTCAAGGGAGACTTCCAACATGCTGAAAATAAAGACTATGTGTTGGATGCAAGCAAGACGTTGAATGTAAAAGAAAGATTGACGACATGCTGAATGTTAAGGGGGACTAGCGACTTGTTCAACATAAAGATTATGTGTTGATACTAGCAACATGTCGAACATAAAGATTATGTGTTGATACTAGCAACATGTCGAACATAAAGATTATGTGTTGATACTAGCAACATGTTCAACATAAAGATTGTGTGTTGATACTAGCAACTTGTTCAACATAAAGATTATGTGTTGATACTAGCAACATGTCGAACATAAAGATTATGTGTTGATACTAGCAACTTGTTCAACATAAAGATTGTGTGTTGATACTAGCAACTTGTTCAACATAAAGATATACTAGCAACATGTTGAACATAAAGATTATGTGTTGATACAAGCAACATGTCGCACATAAAGATTATGTGTTGATACTAGCAACATGTTCAACATAAAGATTGTGTGTTGATACTAGCAACATGTTCAACATAAAGATTATGTGTTGATACTAGCAACATGTAGGATGCAAAGGTGGACTAGCAACATGTCGACTGTAAAGATCATGTTTTTGAAACTTGCAACATATTGGAATTAAAAATCATGGGTTTGAGACAAGCACCAAATTGAATGTAAAGGAAGAGAAGCATCAAGCTGAATGTTAAGTTCATGTGTTTGACACAAGCAACATGTTAAATGTGAAAAGTGCATGTGTCTGACACTTGCAATATGTTGGATGTAATGGGAGACTAGCAACATGTAGAAAGTAAAGGTCCTGTTTTAAGACTATGTACTGAGTAAAAAAAAAAAAAAAAAATCCATGTGTATGATGTAAACTCCACGCTGACTTGTGGCAGTGACTGCGGCTTGCTGAGTGCATAGATCCATACGGGTGAGGGCCACTACGTTTTGTTGAGTGTGAACGTCCACTTCTGCGTCAAGGAATGCAGGTCACAGTTTGCGACAGTCAGGCCGTGGCTCTGGGCGTTGAGGCTGTCGATACACAGGTCAAAGTCCTTGTGTTTCAGCATCGTCTTCCCCTCAATCTGGATCCACCGCTGAAACACAAACGTTCACTCTCTTCGTTTCTCCACCAGCAGGTCCGTGACAGCCACATGGCCAGTGAAAACAGTTGACCAATTTGTCACAACACCTATCTACAGGATATAAATGTCTACATGTATAATAACACTTTTTTTTGTTCTTTTGCTGCCATATCATCTGCATTGTTTTAGTGGCATTACTCTCACACTGCTCATTTTTTTGTATTTTGTATTTCTTTTTATCACAACAGATTTCTCTGTGTGAAATTCAGGCTGCTCTCCCCAGGGAGAGCGCGTTGCTACACTACAACGCCACCCTTTTTCTTTTTCTTTTTTTTGGTATTTTTTCCTGCGTGCAGTTTTATTTGTTTTCCTTTCAAAGTGGATTTTTCTACAGAATTTTGCCAGGAACAACACTTTTGTTGCCATGGGTTCTTTTACAAGCGCTAAGTGCATGCTGCACACGGGACCTCGGTTTATCAACTCATCCGAATGACTAGCATCCAAACCACCACTCAAGGTCTAGTGGAGGGGGAGAAAATATCGGTGGCTGTGATGTGATTTGAACCAGCATGCTCAGATTCTCTTGCTTCCTAGGTGGACGCGTAACCTCTGTGCCATCGCTCCTCATTCCGAGTCCTCCATACACAGCAACACCCTGGTTTGTCTCTCGCAGTCCCAGCGCTGGCAAGTGATACAGCAAATTATGACATCTTCAATACTTTCCAACTAAAGGTACTGTTCCATTTGGTTAAAGCATATGTGTACAAGGTATAAAGGAATGCAGAAATAGTAATACAACAAGTTATGACATTTTCCACGTTTTCCAACTAAAGGTACCATTCCCTTTGGATGTGAACTTCCTGAGGACACTACAAACATGTATGTGACCAGTGACCCCTTCACACCAGGCTTTGAGAGTCACCAGTACATTGATTTCTGAGACAATTTTTCCTTCTTTCTGGAGACTGTTTGCATAACATTATGGCAATGTACTGTAACTACCTGTGGTGATTATCACACCATCATAGCACCCACCTGTAGCTGGTTGTCGGAGCGGCACTGGAACAGTTTGAGCTGTGTCCCAGACTCGGTACCAGTGGCCGTGATGCACAGGTCCAGGTGTTGTATGCTGCCATCCTTGGTCAGTGAAAACTCCTGACACACACACGCACACACAGGCACACACACCCACCCACATACACACACACACACACACGCACACGCACACACACACTTCCATTGTTATGGAGTGTGGTAGCTAGACACTAAACCACAGTCAGTGTAAATTTAAAACATGAAAAATAAGGAATAAAAAATAATAAAATACCCAAACTGTTAAATGCACACACAGACACATACACACATGTACACACACACACACACACAAACATATATGCACACACACACACATACAAAAACACACACACACACTGACACACACACACACACACACACAATGTACACACAAACACACACATGCTAGCACAACACACACACACACACACACACACACACACACACACACACACACACCACACAAACACCGTACATCAGCATAACATGTACATCAATATTTTCTTCCCTCACAGTACACCTTGAGTGGTGGTCTGGATGCTAGTTATTCGGATGAGAAGACAATACCAAGGTCCCATGTACAAGAAGCACTTAGCACATAAAAAAGAACCCACGGCAACAAAGGGGTTGTCCTTGGCAAAAATCTGTAGAAAAATCCACTTTGATAGGAAAACAAGTACACTTTCAGGCAGAATGAAAACAAAAAAGATGGGTGGCGCTGTTCTGTAGCAATGCGCTGTTCCTGGGGAGAGCGGCCTGAATTACAGATTGTTGTGACAAGAGTAATATAAAGGAAATTTTCTTCCTAAAATTACGTTTAAGTAACATACTCTTACCATGACCCACTAGTGCAGACTCCGGCAGGGGTCTGACGTTCCTGTCCTGTGCAAACTACTATCCGCCTATGCGGAGAAAACGAAAGTAGCTACGGCCGATAACCTCCCGTAGTAGGTTACCTCCCCATTGCATATCTGTTGTGACAACAGTAATACAATACTATACAATGAACTCACACCTCAGACAGGGCGCACACACACACACACACACACACACACACACACACAGAGTACCAGGGGCAAGTTGCACAAGCGATTCTTGGATGCGCTCACTTTGCTGAGCGGCAAGTCTTCAAGACTTCGGAAACTCTTACCGCTAAGGAAATCAAGCGCCTGCTAAGACTGCTTGTGCAACCTTGTGATCTTATCTTATTGCTTGTGCAATCCGCCACAAGTGAGCGTGGCCTTACCTGGTTGCCGCCTCCATGGTGACAGGGGTAGAGGCCCAGGTAGCCGTCAGCAAAGTGGCCCATGGTGTCCATGCACTGGTCGTCCTGCCGGATACTGCCGAAGGCCACCGCCTGGGTGCTGGGCACTCTGGTCACACACAACACACCTTTCAGCATCTCTTTCATGGCGCTGCATTGACAAACAACACACCTTTCAGCATCTCTTTCATGGCACTGCACTGACACACAACACACCTTTCAGCATCTGTTTCATGGCGCTGCATTGACAAACAACA